>NC_135874.1:19086700-19184200 GCF_031162955.1 Sander vitreus
GAGGAACAGCATTATAAACAGAGTCAGCCTCTGCGTAATGGATACAGAAACGGAAAACAAGAAGCACTATAGCTTTACTTTTGTTTACCTAAAGAATTTCCTCAAGTTTACTTTGTTTTGAGCTGCTCTGATGCATAATAATTGAACTAAGATGGTAGTGTTAGTGCAAAGGTACAAAAATGCTTCAGGGAGCTCCAGCCCTGGCTGGCTTTGTCCAGGTGGTGTTGATTTCCAATGCAGATATATGGAGGTTTGAGGAAGTGAGCGAGACACACAATGGACAAAACTAAGAACCCCAGCGCTAAACCATGAATAATCATTCATCTGTCTCTGCTTTAACCCCTCAGGATCTGTTCGAACAACCTGATTTTCTCCCTTCATGATCAGAGACTGTTGGAAAAATCTCTGCAAAACTAATCATAAATCACATATCCTCAGCGCCTCTCCCGGCTGCACTTTAATTTTCCATCGAAACAGAGGAAACCCGATCTGCAAAAGTGTATTTGCTACAATTGCAGATGTTGCGCTCTCCCTTTCTCCCCTTCACTCACTTTTCTTGAGAGATGATCATGAAAGGAGGAAAGGCACAGAAATACAGTGGAGGGAATTTTGTGGTGGTGTTTCGTGATGGGCAGCCAGCACATGCTTGGCTGAGAAAAATGCTCATGTTGAGATGGACTCTCAACACTCAGGTCTGGCTGCCATAAAGAGGAGCTGCATCTACCACAGGAGGATACACTGCCACACATAGCCTCCCACACAACCTCTGGGATCCTGATCCTGTATCAAGCCCCTAAGCCCCTACATGCCAGCACCTAATGGCAGACAGAGCAGTGCAGCTGGGTGGTCTCTCTCAAACCTCATTCATCAAACCTCACCAAATAAAGTTTAACAAAAAGGCCAAATGCAAAAAATGAGATGCATCACAAATGTACCAAAAGTGTAATGCATGATCATTTTTAAATGTTAAGCAACTGTACAGCATAAAAGGTAGCCATGGTGTCTATTTGTCACCCTATGAGACCTTCTCAGCATCCATCTATTACAGATGAATTGTAAACTGATCTGAACAGCAATAACAGCAGCAACCCTGCCTGCCAAGCAGAGCGATCTGTACCTTGAAAGCGGAGGCCAGATATGAAGAGTAATGGCCACGACCACAAACTAATGTAGAGTTCCAGATTTTGGAAGGACCATTAAAACAGTGTGGGCCACTTATATATATATATATACCCTGATCAGTTTATCAAAAGGGTTATCCTTGCCAAAGGCAAAGGATGAACTTGACTGACTTTTCCGGCTGTGTGTGAACCAAGTGGGGAAGGATCACAAGATAATGACTTCTGCAGATAGTGGCTCACTTTTCATCAGTACTTGCAGACAAGCTTAGGGGCCACTTCTGGAAGCAAAGCCCACATACATAAAACACATGGTCCACAGACCTAGCAAAAGCTTTGGTTTGCATGTAATATATGCATTTTCACAATATCACTGTATAAATTGTCATTTTTTTCATTTGATGTTTGGTTACAACCAGTATTTCTTTTTTTGGGTTGTTAAATAGAAGAGTTAAAGAGGCCTCTATAAAGATGTGTACAAGCAATACAATAATATTACAATAATTTCATGCTGATTTTAACATGTCCTTATCTTACTTTCCTTCTCAACCCACCAAACTGTATCTCACCCTTCAAGAAGAAGGGTAGTCTCAAATTACAACTTTGGACAAGACCAGATCACAAACTCACATTAAGGCCTCACCCAATTTTTTTGAAAAACCACATATGACACAACTCACGATCAGCTAAGAGATTTCCTGCCGTGCATGTGCTGACATAACCTTCACATCTGCAGCCAAAGACGCCTGAAGCTTGAAAATATAATAAATGACTACACTTACATCAAAATGCCCGCAGGCTAACAAAATGCACATGAAACACTACCAGCTCATGCTCTGAAAATTATCCTAATCATTTTATATGGCTGTTGGATCACCCACTCCATAGACATAGTAAGTGAACTCCAAAATCACTGCAGCAAATAATTTGTTCCTTCAAAGTGCCATCTCAGCACTGGCCCCCTTCCCCTCCTTTATTGCTCTTGGTTCACTAAAACATACATCTGCGCCACAAAGATGAACCGTTCATTGTCTTTGTGCCAAGGTTGCCTGCCTCTGGCCTATTACCTCAAAGGACCTTTAGAGTGGTGGAGAAAAACAGTCTGGCGGTACCACTACCTAAAACTTCCCAAAGGCATGAGTTTAAAAAGGAAATTACATCAATATGCTCCAGTTTCACCTGCTGTTGTGCTGCTCTCAAAGTTAAAGATAGTAAAATAATCGCCTCTAACACATGTGAAAACATTTGCTGTGTCACGCAAGTAGTTAACTGTTTGAGGTATTGGTGCAATGGCTGCTTCAGGGGCTGAACATATGAACCCTCAGTTATGGGCTGAGCTTTTTATCCACCCTGAAGCATTCTGGTTCACACTTTGAAGAACCCTTTTTTCTACCCCTCCTAGCCCTCTCTCTGTGCCTCTTCCTGTCTGTTGCCCCACCCAGGGAGAAGAAAAACAGACAGTTCTCCCTATGACCAGACAGCTCACACAGCTTTTAAGGTCCTCTTAGGTAACATCTTCCACATGCTGGATAAAACTCCCTCTTCTTAAGTAAATCATGTTTGCTATGTTTGTGTATAATATCAACATTTGGGACATTCGTCTAAGCATTCGCTATGACACCTACTTTGTCCTCCTTCTGACTCATTTCAGGATGTTATAATTCTGTCCTACTCAAGGCTTCTGTGTTGGCTACCATGCACTGTTAGCCACAAGGGATGACTTTGTGCAAGACACTCTTCCAGTTCTCGCCTACATGGACTTCACAGAGAGAGTCACTCAAAGTGAGTGGCACTCAAAACAATGAGATCAGTGTTGAGGCTTCTTGACGTCATGACAGCTATATAAAGTTGGCTAAACAAAGTGCTTTGTCATGGAGATGTTTTCCTGTGGGGGTGTATGGTTGATGACAGCACAGATTTGACATGTGGAAAATGAATAAACACAAGTCCTTTGGTCAATGTTGGACCAGAGGAAAACATAGCAAAACAAACTTTTCTTTTCACATTCTTGCACTCATCAAAATGTAAACAGACATGCATTATTCCAGTTGTCAATTCATGGTTGAAAAACTTCTACAGGACACAGTTTGAGCCAAAGTTCTCTTACTCAACCTAGCGCACATGTCCATGTGGTCTGCAATAAATGTCCCTGTTAAATAGAGACAGGCCCGTCACTGAGGACCTCGCACTACTGCCAGGAGTGTAAGGAGGCGACATCAAGGAACAAGAACTCCACTCTTTCTATTATGATGAATAGAATAGCTTTGGTGTGTCCGTGAGCGCAAACTGCTTTCAAAGAGAAGTCTTTTCAGGTTGAGCTAAGCACGGACACGATTAGAGACAGCCACTGTGCTGTTTTCATCTTGGTGCACACAAGTTTGACTAAAACAAAGTAAAGTAGTTGTTTTTTATATTGCTGTTCTCTAATCCTCAGTCTAATGCACAGCCCAGGCTATTAAAGATCATTCCATACAGCACAGCATAGCGAGGCTAACTCCCCACTATAATAAAATACATGGTCAGGTAGGCTCTTCTGATATCATAGTTTACTGGTTAAGCAGCCATAAATGGAACTGACTGAAAGCCAGATAAATTCTCCTCTGTGATATTCAATACCCTGGTTGTTGGTTTGTGCCCCAGAGCTAAAACCTCCCCCTTCTCTCTCAAAAGAGATCTTTTTGACTTCCTTTCCTGTGGTGTGACACTACAACAATCTCTCCTCCGACTCTGTGTGAAGACAACAGAAGACCTCCCCCCTGCCTATAAATATCTATAGACAGGAAAAAGATGCTCAATCACAGATTTGTATCTTTGGCTTTAGTTAACCCAGGTAACCCATAGTGTGATGACCATTGTCAGATGCACTAAATTTGAGAAGGTCACTAATCAGTTATTATACATTCAAAAAATGTAATAATATTTGACACTCAAAATTCCAAATATGTCTTATAAACCACTGTAAAACAACACATTCTATGTCTCAGACAGGCCAAGATGTAAAGGTATTACCCGGCAGGCATATGGCTGTCAACGTCTGTTCCAAGACATTTCATAAGTTCTCTAGGTTTACAAGCATCCCCCACCCATTTCCATCTCACTGCCTTCATGGGCGGCAAAGCCACCCAAACCTACGCCAAAAGAATTACATCAAGTGCCACATTCCTGTCTTTTCCCCTCTAACCACAGCCCATATACTCAACCAACCTTGCAAAGTAAAAGCTCAACTTCCTTAATTCTGATGTGAGAAATACCAGATGGTACATTCTTGGGGGACTTGGTGGGAGACAACTGGCCTTATTTCACTGGGTTTACATCATGCAGGCTCTCATTAACTTAATATAATATAAACAATAATTGAAAACAGCACATGTACATGCCTAAATCTCAGATTTTCCTTGCATCTTAAAAAAAGCTGAACACAATAATTCATTTGTCCACTCAGCAGTACCCACTTGCTAAGCCAACAGCCACAAAGCATGCCTCACATTTCTTTCACACATTGGCCATAGAAATACTCCTACCTTGTTTCAAAGGTTTCAAATCAAATATTAGCAATTTAACATTCTCCCTTACCTTCTAAAGTGGTTCCTGTGCCCAGAAGAGGATCACCTAAACCAGAAGAGTAGCGAGCACTAACAAACAGCTCATATTCAGTAGCTGGTTGGAGGTTCTTCAGCACAGCCTGGGTAGTATCTCCCTTGACGGATATCTCCTTCCTGTCACCGCCTTCGGCAGGTTTGAAGGCAATGCGGTACTGAAGGACATTTCCTGGAGCAGCCTGCCATGCAAGCTTCATTGTAGATATTTTCTCGTCAAATACGCGAAGGTCACGAGGAGAACCACGGACTGAAAGCAAACAAAAATGGATCAGACACTAATTCATATCTATTGTGCAGAAACCCAAGCTCCACATAGCTCCAAAGAAGATGTAGTTTTCCTGACTCACCTTCCTTGGTGGTTCCATCTATTTGCATCTCGTTCCCTACACCTGTAGCATACTCAGCAGACACAGACACACTGTAGGTGGTAATAGGGAAGAGCTCTTGGAGAACTATGGTAGTCTCCGGTCCAATGGTTTGGGCCTCTAGTATTTCCCCAGTACCACTCTGTGCGACATAGGACAGACGATATCTGATCACTGAACCTGGAGCAGCTTGCCATGACACCCGGAAACTGTTGGTTGTCTCCTCTGTAACTCGTAGGTTTCGTACTGTCCCTTGCTCTGAAAAGGAAAGAACATTTTAGATTCTAAATATATTTTGTGAAAGAGGGGCAGATTACAGAAGATGAATTTTCTTTCTGCTCCTTTTCATTCAGGACTTGAAATTTGGTGTTTGCATTAAGTTGTTTGTTTGTTTAATTAAGTTTATTATATAAATAAATGAATACATTCTCAGATATTCTCATTTTGATTACTATTACAGCATGATCCAAGTAAATCTCTCTTACCTTCTAGAGTGGTCTCTTCGCCAGTCAAAGGGAAACTGTCTCCTTTGTCATACTGTGCAAAGACGTTGACCTCGTAGGCAGTAAGGGGGAATAGGTGGGGCAGAACGACTGTGGTGGTATCACCCGGCACTGCCATGGAAACGTAGTCTCCGGTGATGTCTTCAGCCTTGCGGAAACGCACCAGGTAAGACACGACATTGGAAGTAGGAGCTGTCCAGGTGGTACGGAAGCTTCTGGAGGTAATCTCAGAAAACGCCAAGTCAGTGGGTGGAAATAGACCTGAAAATAAAAGGTTGCTTGTTATGAATGTATGTCATTAAAAGGCAGTGCACAGGCCCAAGTCATGTAAAAGTTTCAAATTAGTACTACCATGATCATATTAAACCGTAAATCTGTGAGAATTATGGAGCTACTGTAGCTATATTTTATTCCTTTCTCCTCTCTGCCCATGCATGTCCATGGGCATTACCTCCAATTACTGGCAGCAATAAAACGCAAAGCGTTATTGTAACGTTGTTCATCTAACAAGGTTGGTATGTTTATTGGCAGGCTATGGTCAAGTGAGTTGATTTAATGTAGCTTGTGCCTTGCCTTACAGCAGTTTATGTTGTATTATACTGCTGTGTTTCACTTTTTCTCAATTACATTGGCTCGTTGCCATAATACCAACTCCTAAAGGCCTGGCCAATTGACAAGTCAGATGGTACAGTGTCTAATAAGAACAGTATTGGCATTACAATCATACTTTGCAAATGGTAGTCATCCAAAACTGATGCCAAGAAGTTATAGGCATATCATGTGGCTACACTCATGGTCATAGTTATTGCGTTTAGATATTCTATCCTCCGACTTACTTCTCTTTTTGATGTTGAGCAGCTCCTGTTCAATCCTCAGACAGATGGACTGAGTCAGCTCCTTGGAGATCCTCTGGAAGGCATCAAAGTCCTCCACCTCATAGACGTGAGTGTCTGATGGTTGATTAGCAATGGCCTCCAGCTCTGACCTCACTGCATCCTTCACACCAACAGCAAAGATCTCCACATCAATATTCCTCAGGCTGGTTGCCGCATCCTTAAACGAGTCTGATGACTTTCCATCTGTGATCAGGACCATCACGCGGGGGACATTCTGTCTCGCTCCACGGGCAGGTATAAAGACCTTCTCCCTGACATAGTTCATGGCCTTGCCAGTGTTAGTGGAGCCTCCACGGTAGGGGAAAGTGCGCACAGCTTTGACAACAGCATTAATGTCATTGTGGGTGTTAAGTGCAAACTCAGTGTGCGGATCGCGACTATATTGGACCAAGCTAATCTGGACCTTGTTGTGTCCAATGTCAAAGGCAGTGACCAGAACTTCCAAGAAGGCACGGACTTTGGCAAAGTTTTGTAATCCAATACTGTACGAGCCATCAACCAGTAGAACCACATCAGCCTGTACATCCACTCCCAGAGAGCACTCTGCCAAAAGTCAAGAAATGGATGATTTAAAGGCCTTTCCATAATAATCAGGATAAAGAACAAGATACTTTGAGTATATCTAAGAATAGTCAAAGAAAGATGTCATGCACAACAAATCATCTTACCTGTTGACACCTTGACAGGCTGGGTCTTCTCCATTGCCATGACGGCTTCACTGGGAGTCAGACCTTTGAGGGCATTCAGGATAATCTCATACTCAGTCTCAGGGGAAAGGTCACGGACATTGATGGATGTCTGGGTGGGCCCAATGTACAGCTCTTGGCGTTTCATTCCAGGTAGCATTGGGTTGAGGGTGAGCTTGTAGCCCGTGATTTCCCCCAGGGAGGGATCCCATGTCACCCTCATTGACTTAGATGCAATTTCTGTGACTTGCAGGTTAGAGGCTGGCTCCACCACTGGGAAAATTCGCAGGAAATGTATAATTACATGAGCTTTCAAGATGTATTTAGCATCAAGATGTTTGCCGGGCTGTGAGTTAACAATGGCAGTACTATCTTCCATTAGGACAATCCTAGTAGGACAATTTCATGTCAAAGCCATAGAACCCAATATAATGTAACTACTTAATGTGATTAAGATCTTTTGACTTACTTTCTTCTCCGCTGACCAGAACACTGAGCTGCTCATCAACACCGGAGCACACCTCTGTGATAATCTTTTTCTGTACCTCCTGGATCAGGTCAAAGTTGGGAACATTGTACACATGTTTGCTGTGAGGTGTGGAGGCAATTTCCCTAAGCTCATCCTCATCTGCTCCTTTGATACCTGAGGGGGAAAATGTGAACTACATCAAGTCATATGTTCTTTACTCAGTGGCTGCAATACAGATGTGGTACACTGTTGATGGTTTTAGAGTATTGCGTATGTTAGAAACATCAACAGTATTTGACTTTTACCAAGTCAAATATGGATATGAACAATCAATGGAAAATCAAATGGTTTCCAAGAACAGGCAGACATTCAAATGAAAGAACACTATTGAACAAAACACTGAATAATAAACCATACCTAGGACAAATATTTCCACTCCAATGTTCCTAAGCCTTTTAGCATACTCCTCCACTGGGTCCTGGGATTTTCCATCAGTGATGATCATGGCTACCTTAGGAAAAGCTTTCCTGGATCCAGCTGCCTCCGTAAAGATGTTTTGCAGCAGGTAATCTATGGCATCACCTTAAGAAAGAAATGTATGTGTATTTTTAACTTCAAGGTAATATTCCGATTCACAGGGCTTTCGACATTTTAATGTTTCACATAAAAATGATAAAATAAAATCTACAAAACGCATGCAAACCCATATTGGCTCAATTACAGTACAAATCTACAAATGATCAAACTTTTCCATGCGTGTACCTCCTGTAATAAACACCTTACCTGTCATAGTATTTCCCCCTTTGTATGGCAGGGAGTTGATGGCTTGAAGCAGGTCTCCTCTTCTGTTGTAACGGGTGAGGGGGAATTCTGTTCGGGTGTCTGTACTGTACTGAACCACAGCCACCCGGGTCTTGTCCACGCCAATGTCGAAGGCCCCTGCCAGGGCTCCAATGAAACTACGGATGTGCTTAAAGTTTTCTCTGCCTACACTCCATGAGCCATCCACCAGAAAAACCAAATCTGCTATTGCACTGACCGAACACTCTGGGGAAAAAGAGTGGAGAAATAAGAGTCGGTCAGAAATAGGACCATTGAAAAAAAAGAATATAGCAGGTTTTGTTTAGTGATTAACGCTTTTTGTAAATGTAGCAGGTTTTGATTGTGCCAGATTAGGAAAAGTTGAAATACAGAGTAATAATTGTTGTAAAAACTAAACTAAAAAAAGCACATCCTTGTGTCTCAAACCAATTTCCAAGCCATAAATGTGTCAATAAAGGTATGGCAGCAACAGCTTGGCCTTGGAGCTATATTTTGTACACTGGCCCATTTCTTCTCCTGTCTGTCTAAATAAAATAAAATCCTTGACAGTTAGTTGGATGGCTCAGATATATGCATTCTGACATCAAAGGAAATATCAGCCTGTGCCAAACAGTGGGCTGGTATAGTCATTCTAGCAGACAGAGGCAAAAATGGAGCTTTATAGACTAAACATTTAGCAGAGGTTCCGCCAGCAATGTTCACTTTTATACTTTCAAATCCTACGGGGCTTTAAATCATAGATGAAATTCCCTGGAACATTTAAGATGACTCTATTGAAATAATTGGCAGAGCTTATGTGGATGGACTTTAATCCTCATTTCCCCTAGGTCTCATTGACTCTAAATTCAGTTCCTCACATGTCATAAGCCTCATTCTTAAAAGGGCAACATTTTTTCTCAGAATTCCCAGACCTAATGATGAAAATGAAGGCATTAAAATAGGGGTTTAGTCGAACAATTTGGGTGGTTGTGAAAGAAGTTCTGAGTGCTTAACCATGAATTTGTGTTTAAATGAGTCTGGAAGTGTGTGTATAATTTCCAGAAGAATCAACAGGTGAGGTGGGGGTGGTGGTCTCACGACATGAGCAGAAGACGGTTTGGATATTTTGGGATATCATATTAAGAACTGCCACATCTTTTAATAACTTGCCTCTAGATGGCACAACTTGACAGCCCTCTTCTGCTCCCCTCCACTCAATGACGCATAACAGAACACATGTCTCCTAGCTTCAAGCCTTTCTATCCTTTTTTTCTTGATGCGACAACTGGTTTCAATTATGGGAACCAATATGAGCCCTCCCAGTCTCTGTCTGCTTCCCCAGTAACAACCCCAACAGAAGGTAAAATGTACGCATAACCAAATTATTTCATGGGAAAAAAGAATTTTGATGACAGTCATGAAGGGGAAAAAATATATTCAAATATTTTGGTTGAAACTCCAGTAAACATACTCACTGATTGCATCTGACTGTGGCTTCCTGACTTGTCCGCTGGTGTTACTGGACTGAACTAAAACACAGGAAACACTTGGTGAGTTAGCACCGCACATTGCCTGCCTCAGTGTGTGCTTTTTCACAGCAGAAAAAGGCAGGAGAGTCAACACATCATAAAAGCTGGTCGGCAGGATCAAAACCACATTCCCACTAACACATCTCTTTATGCTGCATTAGCTATAAACAGTAAGCAATTCAAGAGGCAGTAAACAAATGATTTATTCCTACTTTCCTGTGTAATGTTACAGTTCTGCTAGTGTAACATTACAGTACTGATTTAAACTATAAAGGTTCAAAAACGTCTGAAACTACACTAATTTCTAAAGAAATCTGTCCTTGTGTTTGTGTCTTATGCAGAAATAACTTTCATTTTTCAATTAAACATTTTAAGACGGAACTTTTTGCAAACAATCTAAATAAACCCACTGTGAAAAATGTACTTACTGGTCAGTTGTCCAAAGATGGGAATGCTCTCCTCTGACCCATAAAAGGAGTTTATGGACACAGAGTAGTCCAGGTCAGGGGTCAGGTCAGTGATTGAGGTCTTAGTGGCATATTCATCAAGAGTAAAGTCTCTGGATGGTTCATCTAGGAAAGGTAATTTAACCGTAAATCAACTGTTGTGTGTATAAACTGTGTGTATATACTGTAGGGTTCAGATCAGCAACATACTGTAAGTGCTGACTCCCATACTGACCTGCATTTGATACAACTTGTAGTCTGAAGCCCTCTATCCTTGACGAGGGTCTTGTCCATGTCATTTCCACTGTGTTCTCATTTAGAATTTTAAATGTTAAGTCTGAGGGGGGTTCCACTGCAAATAAGAGGTGAAAACACTGTTAAATCACAACAAATATAAACATATGTATGATAATGATTATATGTATGATCAAATCAAAGTAAGGCATTTTCAATAAAGCATTGCACATTGATCCCAACGACAAACACTTCATGACTGAAGTGGACTTGTTCATTGTTGGGGACAGACACATAGCACTGATGTCCATTTGTGAGAGTGACAAGTAAAGAACACATGACGACATTGAAAAAGTGTGAGAAGCCATTTTGGAGTAAAATGGCATTTGTTTGAGTTGCTTAACCAAGATGGCCAACAACTCAAGCACTGGCATACACAACATGTGCACGACTCTACCAAAGTGCAAACATTGAGTGAACCATCCAACACATGCTGAGTGCAGTCATTACAACGCATGCCCCGACCACATACTAAACAGATTTTATGATGGAGTTGACCTCATCATTACAAATATACAACTGATTATACAATGGAATCAAGGTTGCCATATAGTTGTTGAAGTAACACTTGACAAAATTGAACACCATATGTTATATATACATTGTATATAAACATATTTCAAAGACAAAAAGTGGTTTGTTGTTTATTTGGTTAAAAACTCTTTACACGAGTGAGTGGCACACATCCATTGCAAACCTTTTGAAAAGATAACACAATTCGTCAGTGGAGACCCTTGTGTACTTTTTCACTAGCAGCAAAATGCATGAGAAGGCATGAGAGAACAAAATTACTCTAGATACCCAAAAGACTGTTCAGATGTACTATAATAGAGAAAGTATGCACATCAAAATAAATATAGGAAAACATACACAAGGCCACACGCCTTTACAGCTGACTCGATCACAGTGTCATGCATCATGTACATGAGAAAGTTGTTTGGCTCAACAACTTTGACTGACTGGACGGTAGTTTCCATGTACAGTTGGGACCACACAGACAGATATGACAAACATATTTTAAAATGATATTCTTTTTTTACAGCTTGTAGGCTACCCAGTCGAGAAAAATGGTTAATGTTAATTAGGGAAAGTGTGCTAACATTTAATATGTGCCACTGACATGCATAAAATTAAGTGTTGAATCTAAAAGTGCCAAATTTACTTTTTATTAACCAAGTTACTCACTGTCATTTAAAAAGTGCCACACGGTTAGTTTTGAATGTGTGTCTTTCTTCATTCATTAAATAATGAATTAATTAACTGAATTACAATTAAAAGTGATGTTATCATAGTGAATTAGTGTTCGATTACAAAAGAAATCTACATAGTGACACAATGACTGAAAGACAGTAGAGAAGACACAATGAATCAACAGAATTCTGTGAGAAAATTAAAGATGTTAATGAGGTTAGCATGACATATTCTGCACTGATTTGCAGTGCTAGGCCAAGCCCTAATTTATCCACAATGGTACCAGTGGCAGTACACCATGATGGGGGTGATGTAAGGTAAGTGAACATGCATTAGACTGTAAGGCATCAGCAAAGAGCTTTCTTATGTGGGTTCATGCTAGCTGTAAAGTAGAATAAGACTGCCATGGGAGGCAAGAGTATCATTGTAAAATACACTTTGAGGAGAAAGCCATAGCTTGGGACACACTGAATGCACACACAGATGACAAACAGGAGCCCACCAAATAATTAAGAACGGGGATTGGAGGATCACCAACCTGACATATCAACTCAAGGAGCCCCGATGGGCCGCGTTCCACCTGATATCTGATGTACTCATCTCCATCATCAAATGGTAAGGGGTATGGAAGTGTGTGTGTGTGTGTGTGTGTGTGTGTGTGTGTGTGTGTGTGTGTGTGTGTGTGTGTGTGTGTGTGTGTGTGTGTGTGTGTGTGTGTGTGTGCATGTGTGTGGGACTGGGGGTGGGTAGCAAGTAGCTATGGAAGGTGGATTGAAAAATTTGGATACAATTGTTTAATGCGGGGGCTCGCTTGCACGAGCAACCTGCCACTCCCACATTTGTTTGTGGCAAGATTGTATGAGCATGTCATATAAATTTGTTACAATTTCTTCGACCATATGTCCTGGTTTTAAGATATACTTGAGGAACAAAAGTGGTTTTGTTAAAATAACAACTTCTGGTATGTTATTTGGAGCTTGTGGTTGCTCTTGTTATATGGATGTCTGTCCCATCAGTTCCTAATAAAGGACACCTCTGGCTCCCAGGGGCCAGAGCCTGGCTACTGTTCTTTGAGTAATTTCAGTCTCCATCCAGCCAGCCAGCCAGCCAGCCAGCTATCCTGGCCTGAGCTATTGCCAGGAGGAGAGACCAAGAAGAGGAGAAAAGAACACCGACTCTCCCAAAGAGGCAGGACAGATGCCAAAGTAATTCCACAACATGTGCTGACATTAAACATTACTGCATATTAACTTTCCATATGTATTGCAACTCAGCGTTTTTGCAAATTCCCGCAAAGAAGCCCTAGAATGGCTCTTTGTCTTTGTGCTGTCTGAGGATTAATTTGCTATTCTCGTATTTCATCTTTCCATTCCGTTGGTGGAGATAGGCTATGTGTGAGTAGACGTTAGACTCCTCTCACGCCACCAGAGAGCTTTCAAAAGGGAAAAAAATCAGAGGGTTTCCATACCATATTTCCATATTTGCCATTATGTTGGATTGAAATGTTTGCATATAAAATTACTTTGAGTCATTTTCTGACAAAACTACTGACAGATTGTTAACAGTCTATGACATGTTGGCTCTTAGGACATGTATAGCAAAACATTTAATAGACACTAAAACAGTAATATAATAGCACAAAATCAGACAAGGAAAGCAACAAAGTTATTCAAGTATGGCACTTAAGTACAGTTTTGAAGCACTTGCTTTTTTCATTGGATATTTCCATTTGTTGGAATTTGTACTAACTGAATTACATTACAGTACTTTTTTTTACATGTTTTTAATGTTGAATGCAGTTCACATTGTGATGTCAGCTATTGTAAATGATTGTTCTCTACCTCCACTATTTCACAAGTAATTGACTTCAAATGACTAAGACACTGTATTTAAATTACTTCAAACACTGTACTTGGTACTACAACCACTGCACAGAGATTTACACAGGTTTACAAAATCCTACTACAACCTTAGCATAAGCATAATAACTTCAAAAAAATATGTGATCTAGCATTTCAATGCCTAATTACCAAGACTTGGCGATCTTCCAAATTTTTGCTTTGGAAAAAGTGCAGAGGCTTGCTATCATAAAACTAAAACAGCCCGGCTAAAACATTTATGGGGAAACATTTAGCCATGAAATGACTGTCGTTCTACTCTGTGCCCGGCTGTTTAATGCATCCAATTAGAAATTGGAAATTAAATCGTTACAAGTGTGGCATAGTTTTTTATATTTGCCAAATCTGAAAGAGAAAATTGCTCCTAAAGTAATGGTTTAATCCATCTAAATTAGACCCTAAATACAAGTAAATTAGATTGAATTTGGATTTTACATCAAAGCTTGTAATGAGTCCTGACAGATACATCTGGCAAAATACACTACAAATGAGGGATAAAAGCATGACAATCATCAAGGAATCAGTCAGTAGTCCAAAAGCCACATGGTCACATAGCATACACATGAAATAAGAATAACTTTATTCAGTTTATCAATACAAAGAGTTCAGCGTCCATGTGATGACTCTCTGACATTAAAAGGAAAAGACTAATCCCCGGAACATAGAGAACCAATGGAGATATACAGGTGAAAGAAGAGAAGCAGGAGATAAAGAGACAGAGTGGGATAGTGTATGTGAGTGAACTGAGGCAAAGTGGTTTTATTTACCTTGAGCATCTATGGAGGACAGCAGGGCTGCAAGGAATGCAGCCGTGGCTAGTGACAGCCCTATCTTCATGTTTGGCCCTAAAGGGTCAGCAGAACATCAATCAATCTGAGGATAAAGAGAGGAATTGTGTTTAAGCTGCAGGTCTACTACACAGTTTTCTTTGTCAGTGTGGTGACTAGGCACCACATGCAGGGGATCTATTTATGTCTCATTTACTGCTGCATTAAGATAGTTATGCTGAATCTGAAGAATGCGTAATTTGCCCTTAACTAAAAGTACATAATGTATAAATGCAACTTGTGCTGTGGACCAAAATGCTCTCCTGAATTATGTTTCGTTTGAATGGAATTCATATTGATAGCTCTTATTATTTAATCATTACTCCTCATTTTGACAGACTGCAAGATCCATCTAGACTCCCTTACACAAAAAGTGCCACACCTTGTTGCTTCCAGTTGATTCCCACACCCTGAGAGGTACTGTAGGTATTTGGTAATGAGGGACTGAAAAAACATCTGTTTGATTTTTATAAGCATAATCTTTGAATCCATCCATTGCCATCTACTACGGTACAGTGTTATCTGTGGTTCTCACTCACTTTAGCCAGGGATGGTGTCTTGGTGAACCTCACCATATCATAGCTACATAGGTACTTTTTCATGTATTTTTACTATGGTCCTTCTTGATTGTAGTCCCTTTTGTACAAATCACGTGTTTATGTATCTCAAGTCTGAAAATCGCCCCCCTAAATCACCTCCTTCTTGGACTAGATCTTCTAGTTACAGAAATCAATAATGGACTAGCTTTTACATGGACTCACCTCATACTGTAAGCGTACTTCAGTTGAATAATGTAATGGAATATTCTCATGCGATGGGGTTAGTCATTTTACTACAGGATAAGTAGACCACATCCACACAGTAGTCGGCACTCGACTGCTGTAATCTTTACCACAGGCTGTGAGCCCCGCCTGGTGCACAAGCACGAAAACTGCAACAGGGGCCGAAATGACTGTCTTGGCCCCTCGGACAATTGGGGCTCATATAATTAAAACGACATCTAAAGCACATTAGCTACGTACTACTGAAACAATGCGTGGCTATAGCTTACATTGGCTGGTTTGTCGCTGCAGTTTTATTTCAGTTCAATAGCGTAAATGAGGGTAAAATCTTGTAAACAGTAACTAATCCTAAAAAAAAAACGTTTGTAAAGTTACTTTAAAAGTTATTAGCTTGTCTTAATGGCGTTCATCTTTAAAAGAAAGAAAAAGTGTTTTCAAACGCTACAAAACTGCGACAAAATGACGACATTCTCTCAGATTTAGTGAAATATAAATTAGTTATTTATATTCTTAAAAGTACCAAAATAACAGTGCCAAATAACAACAATAAATATAAGTTAGTCAACTCACCTATTCAACCCCCCAAAAAATGGACCGACTAAATTGCAGAGCAGCGTGCTTGAAGCCTCCCCCTCTGGAAAATAAAGTCAAGTTTTCAGGAGCTGCGGCTGGACCCCTCTCTCCTCTCTCTGGCTACTGGAAGCTCCTCCAGCAGATGTCCAAGAAGGAAAAGCCTCTTTCCAAGTGGGAAGAATCTTTCCACCATCGGCTACTTAATAGGGGGGGCAGTTCCCAACTCTCAGTTTACCATCATATGGGCATCTTAGGAAACCTCTGCCTGCGAGTTGATGTATGTCCCCAGCTATGACCAATCTACTGTTTAGAAACTACTTTTTTTTTCTGCATTCTTTTGGTCTGGTGATTTAATGTGTTTCCAGTGCCAATGCGACTCCACAGCAGGGTCACAGTTGGCCAGACACCACTAAGAGGGGTTAGAGTTTATATGCGCAACAGGCAACCTTATCCATTTTATTTATTCAGATGTCAACTGAAATAAAAGTAGAATTTTTCACTTTGTAAACAGAAACCCTTTTGGCTCTTGTAATCATAGCGTGGGTATTGCTCATGATGCGTTCAAGATGGTTAAAGAAACCAAAACAAGTGTAATAATGCTAACCAACATATTTCAGAAGTGTATTAATAATGTGGGAATAGATGGAAAATTAACTTGTTAAGAAAAGCGAAGTGTTTCAGAAACAGCTTACTCTGCTACTCACCGCCACGAGGCTTCTGACTGATTGGTGTATGGTGCCCTCTAGTGCTCAAATCAAATACCTACACTAGACCTACACAAATTTGGATTGGTGAAGAAATCCAATCTAGATTGATTAAAAATACACCAGTTACAAACGGACTGCAGTCTCCTGCTAAGCTCAAATTCTGGGTGAAGAATAAGAAAGGGGTCTTGACCTATTTCCTTAACATTTAAGCTATTTACAATTAACATTTTAGCTCAATATGAAGCTTGTAGCAAAATGTTACCAAACATCTACAGCAAGAATCAAGTTTTAAAAAGTGACTCAATGTCAGGAGATGTACATTTTTATTATTTGCAGCTCATAATTTGTACAAACAATACATATTTCAAACACAAAACATACTGATATTATTGATGGGACAAATAATTTCTGAGCGATGTGCACGATTCATCAGATAAATATGTCCAATCCTGTTTCATTGTGGCTTCTTGGGCATGGCAGCACTTAACAGCTCATACACGACATATCCACTCCCTGTGAAGAAACCAGACAGATGTATTACTATACAGATGTGACGGAGATACAACACACGCTAATTATCCTGACTTCAAACGACTCTTCATGATGAGTCATGAAATTGCAGTGATTTGACTTTCAATGTCAGTTTCAGTAATAACATTGGGGTCAGGTCACTGGCATGAGATGCGTTTTTATACAAAAGACAGACTGAGACATGAGTGAGCCTGACTCATCAAATCTCAGACAAATGCTCACATACCAAACACAGTGAGAGTCATTGTGGCTCTGTAGAGCAGAGCGTCCTTCGATCCGCCCTTCAGATGGATAGGTATACCGTTATCCTCCTGTTCAGAGAGTGAAGAATGAAGGTATATAGTTATTTTTAAAAAATACAGCCCTACTTCAAATGTATGCGATGGTCTTTTAGCTTCATGTGTTTCTGTTTCTATGGTTTTTAAAGTTTGATGAAGATCATCTCTGGTTAACCATAGCAATTACGTGGTGGCGTAAAGTACACTATGCAGTGAAGCAGTGCTGGCTCTGGGATTTAGAAACTCATTTGTCAACTAATGGCTACAGTCATTTCTAGCGCTATGCAAGGATCAGCAAAGCCTGCCACACTGGAATGTTGATTTTGCAATGGGTTTTTAATTAGCAGCTTGCAAGCATAATTAGTATAACTCCAGCCCCCGGCTACAGGCGAAGGTCATTTCAACACTGTACGAGGGAAAACCCACTGATACTTATCTGTCAGGCTACAAACAGGATACAATTAGATTCTGTCTCCAGAACCTGGGAATAGAGTAGACGCTTTAACATGATCATTATCAGTATACAGACACCTCACCCTTTGTCTCGCTTTAAACACTGCAAAATTAAGTTTTCAAATCACAAGTCAAATTACTTCAAAAGTATGACAAAAGATGCCTACACACCTAACCAAATTGGTTAGGTGTATGTTAAATTAAGATTTTGTCATTTTGCCATTTCACCACACACAAGCTGTGTCATACCGACAATGCTTAACAAATCAGCCATACTGTTATGGTAAAGTAAGTAAATAGGTGTATACAAATTTCACTTTACATCTGTGATATAACCTTTGCTCAGATTAGGGCTGCACAATTAATCGCAATTGTATCGAAATCGTAATATGGACTAGTGCAACATCCAAATCGCAGGGGGGGCGCAAGTATCTATCGATCTAATATTTGTTAATGGCAAAATATGTGTCAAACCATTCTGAATTAAGTATTGTGGTGCTGCAAAGATGTCCCAGCTTACAAATCGTACTAAAGAAAAAAATCTTTGTTTGGTAAAGATCCTCGCAAAAATCCACACTAACTATAAGCATTTTCATTTCTTTCAATGTTACTGTTTCAATGAAAATGAGAATAATAACGATCATTCCCTCCAATATCGTGAATCATATCGCAATCGCAATATCAGTCATAATAATAATAATCGCAATTAGATATTTTCCTCATATCGTGCAGCCCTAGCTCAGATATGGTGTTCAAAGTGTCAGAAAGAAGGTTCTTCGTAAGATTAGAATACTCCCGTTGCTTACAGGAGTCAGACAGCTTCTGAAACACTGTTACAAAGATCAGATGGGATATTGATGTGATCATAACGCTGAACTTGGCTCCACATTCGCTCCGGTTCTCCTTAAGTTTCGATTCCACCTTAAAAACATGCCCGTTTCAGCCATTGGGTGGCAGTGTTTATCGCAAAATCGAGACATTCTGCATCAGTGCAGATCACAGCTTTATATATATATAGTTTCCTGAAACTTGTTTTTGTTGAATCTGCCTGAATGAAAGCCAACAATCTTGTAAATTATATTTAAAGGGGTGATAGAATGCAAAACCGATTTTACCTTGTCATAGTTGAATAACAACAGTTTGGTGGGTAAATAGGACATACATAGAACCTCAAAATCCCATTGACACCTCTTTCCTCTGCAAATCTCACAATTTGAAACAGCCTCTGAAAACGGGCAAATCTCTACCTTTGTCACGCCCAAACATTTACATACAATGGCTACACCACTGATCTGAGATCAGGTAGTCTTCTGAATAGGTTGCGCAGATCTCTTTTACCACTTTTAGATGCTGTTTTACCACTAAATTCACTTCTGAGACTTTTTTTATGAAATCAACTGTGTAGAGGTCAAATATGGGCCGTTTTACGAAAATTGATAGCTAAACCGGCCTGCTGTGAGGTAGATGGAGCTCCATCACGGCTGGCAGCCAGCGGTGCTCAATACCCGCGCAAAGTCACCATTTCTGGGTTAGTGGACTACCAAACGCCGTTGCCCTGACAGAGCTCCAGGGCCTGCAGCTCCCCTCTTCCTGCTAAATGTGTGTGAGTGAGAGCGCGGTCATCAAGCTTGTTACGCCCGCAATCTCTTACCACAGGTTCCAGTTAATCTTATAATGGATATGTGTATTGAGTTATTTAAACAAACGATCGGGGAACTAAATGCCTCTTGTCCGCGAGTGAGCTGGATTGAGCTCTATCAATGAGAGCTAGCTAGCTTGCCTCCTCCTAACAACCTCTAAAATTCACAAAAATGCATTAAATTGAAATTGGCTTTGTTAAGACCTTAGGGAGCTGTGATATACATGTCGTGATGAAATCCGAACTGTAAATATACGATAGTTATGCCGAAAGTGTAGCAACGATCTTTTCCCATAGGATTAAATGGGACACATAGCCTAGCTAGCAGCTCCTCCTAAGGAGATCCCTAAAATTCACAAAAATGCATTAAATTGAAATTGGACACAATTGTTAGCTTTATAAGACCTTGGGGTAGCTGATACATAAGTGGCGTGACAAAATTCAAACTGTAAATATACTCTAGTTATGCCGAAAGTGTAGCTAACTAGCATAGGACACATAGGACCAAAGGGACACTAGCAGCTAACAAAACCCCTCATGTTAACAAAAATGCATTAAATTGAAATCGGACACAATTGTTAGCTTTATAAGACCTTGGGGTAGCTGTAATATAAGTGGCGTGACGAAATTCTAATTGTAAATATACTCTAGTTATGCCGGCAACTGGCAGCCGGCTAGCTCCGCGGAGCCCCGAGTCCCGGTAGTAAGTAACCGAGAAACTGTGACTTTCACTGGGTATGGAGCTTGCCGCTTTCTCGTCAGACTGTGTGGAGCTCCTAAAGTCCGACACGTCTTACCAAATTTGCAATTAGCCATCAATTTTCGTAAAACAGCCCATATTTGAGCTTTATATAGTTGATTTCTCGCATAAAAAAGTGTCAGAAGTGAATTTAATAACAAAATAGTAGACAAACAATGTATAACTTTGCAGTGTCTGAAATATGAGACCTGCTGTCTCGTCTCCAATGTGTTTCTATGTAGTTCGCTCAAACCAATCAGCGCGCAGCTCATCTAAATATTCATGAGCATACCATATTTGGAAGAAAAGCTCTTGTTACAAATTCGCCCATATTCACAGGGTAGTTAAGGGCCCATAAAATAGCATTCGGTCAATTTTCAGCCCAACCAATGTTACATACCCTATTAGACCTTAAGGAACAGTGTGAACTACCCTATATAATCATTCTGTCACCCCTTTAAAAAGTCACAAATTCTCATGACCTGTAGCCTACCACACTGTGAGCTGTAAGTGTAATATGTTGTTGTAATGGGTTTTTTTTATGTCCATATCTACTGTGGAATTATGGAGAAAATTAGACTCAAAAATAGACATTTGACAATTATATTGCAACAGATGCTGACTTTGCACTGCCCCAAAATGCCCATATATGGTTATCCGTTGAATGTTCGCACAACCACATGCTGTCTAGATAATAGAAGAGCATAGGCTATATAATTATTCACAGAAGAGGGAAACTGCATTTTCAGCAAAAATGTTTTTTAACATATTTATTATTGGTTTAAACATGTGATAACAAAGCACACAACACAGTTTGGAGCAGACGTTTTAATTGTCACGCGCTATATGAATTTAAAAGAATTTTCAAAAATACCTTCTTTTACATTTTATTTTCCAGGCAATTTCAGTGCAAAGTCAGCATCTGTTGCAATAAATTTGTCAAAATGTCAATTTTTGACCTTGATTTTCTCCATAATTCAGGTGAGAAAATCAACGGACAACCATATTTGGGCATTTGGGGGCAGTGTAAAGTTTTAAAGTTTGTAAAAGCAATTGCTGCAATAAAATTGTCCAAATGTCTATTTTTGAGCTTGATTTTCTCCATAATTCCACAGTAGATATGAACATAAAACAAAAAACATTACAACAACATATTTCATTGTTTAAGGTGGAATCGAAACGTAAGGAGAACCGGAGCGAATGTGGAGCCAAGTTCAGCGTCGTGATGTGATCATACATTTACCCTACCTGAAACAGTTTTTGTTTTTCCTTTACGGAGTTATCAATCTGTCTGCGAGCACTGCTGGAAATGCTCCGCCTGGAAAGCTGCCGAAGTCCCTGGTGGCACAATAATTGTACTGATGATTTTATAGTTTAAACAGTTATGATCTAACTAACAATGAAATAGTATGTGAAGTGACACAAAACGAACAGTGTCATTAAGTGACACAAAGTTTGCAAAGTTTATTTGACAGTTCATTTCAACTAGCGACGATGGAAATTGCCATTTCTGTAGCACTGAACCACTTTAAAGTATGCTAAAAAAAAAAAATAGTTCCTTGTTTTAAAGCCTCAAACAGTCAAAATGGTGACATCTGCTGGCAAACCCTCTGTATTGCATGTGTCAAAACAGAGGTCAACTCACTGTTATCACCGTTTATTAGGTAGTTAAAAAATGGTGGTAGGCCTACTACACCATTATTTGATATGCTGTGGCAGATATAGACAAGCACGTCCCTGATAATGTGTTCAGTGTTCGTATTGGTCAAGTGATTTTTGTTGAGTTGAAGCGAGCAAATGGATTCACCTGTTAAAGGTCGATACCCTGTTGAGTGTTTAGTTTCGCAACTTTAACCTGACTTTCATGCTCCACCACTTGTTGCTTAACGTTAATATATAGCGCTGGCGTCCCGTTATAAAGGACAACTCTGTCTAAGTTAATACCACGCAATAACGTTATTCCTTTCCTAGTTTGGAAAGCTGAAGTAACGGGCCGTTAATGTTACTTGTCATTAGGAACTAACGTTACGTTACCCAAGCAAACGTTTAAAAGTATTAATTAGTTGCACCATAATAACCCACCATTAACACGTTAATGACATTTGAAAGTTCTATGATAAATACAATAGATTAACGTCTCTCTTACCATTAGCTGTCTGTACATTTTTGCCAAGCTTCTGTGTTGTTAGGCTAAGGTAAGGAACGGCACCGCACAAGGACGGACAGTCTGACTTCCCACAATCCCTTGGCGCCCTTGGGTTACATCCGGTCGCGTGAGATTGTTGTAGTTAAGTGTCATTTAAAACAATAATTATAATCATGTAGCTATGATAATAAATAAAGTAAAAAGGAAGAAAGCGCCCCCAAAAAAGTAGTGATATATGATACAAGGTATGGCTGCGATAGTGATCTGCAATAAAACGACAAATTACACCAATACATTCACCAAGTTTTTTTAATTGGACCCTACAAACCTTGTAAAAACCCATAAATTTAAACAATTTACTCAATGAATCAAGAACGCAATATTATTTATATAATATATAACATAAGATGAAGTGAAACAAGGGAAAAACTAACAAATGTGACACTTTTAAAGTGCAAATAATGTGGTCAACATTGAAGAATGCAAGATAATCAAACACTCAGGCAAAACTGTAAAAAAAAATATATAGTATAGTGGTATAGGATAATGTTTCTATCATTAATAAGCATCAAAATGTAATTTTAAAAAGATGCCTTATGACTGGCTCAGTCTCGTTATACAACCAGTCACAGCAGGGGGTAAATAACCACACTTTTGGTACTACTTGTTGAGTATTCAATGACTTTCGAGAATAAAATATTTGTTAAATATCAGTGCTTACCATAATCAATGGCACACAAGCAATGCCCTTTCCGAGCCTATATTCAAGGTAATCTCAAAAACCACAGAGGTATGTCAATAAAATATAATGGTACATTCATCAGCAGGACATATTACAGTACATAATATGGACACAAACTTACAATAAAAATACATACATCTTTCCTTTCCTCAAGAGTGTGGCTGGCGTCTCCCTTAGAGATAGGGTGAGAAGCTCAGTCATCTGTGAGGAGCTCGAAGTAGAGCCGCTGCTCCTTTGCGTCGAAAGGAGCCAGTTGAGGTGGTTTGGGCATCTGGTAAGGATGGCCCCTGGGCGCCTCCCTAGGGAGGTGTTCCAGGCACGTCCAGCTGCGAGGAGGCCTCGGGGGAGACCCAGGACTAGGTGCAGGGATTATATCTCCAACCTGGCCTGGGAACGCCTCGGGATCCCCCAGTCGGAGCTGGCTAATGTGGCTCGGGAAAGGGAAGTTTGGGGTCCCCTGCTGCAGCTGCTGCCCCCGCGACCCGACACCGGATAAGAGGAGGAAGATGGATGGATGGACATCCTTCAATAATTAAGCCATTCACAAAGCATTGCTAAAATAAGACAGATACTTTGAGAATGTATAGATAAACAGAAGATAAATACATTTTTTTGAAGACAGGAAATGACATTCTCAGCGGCTGACACAAAGCTATATGCAGAGACACAGACTCGAGCATCCTTCTTTTGCCTTAGTTGACCTACACAAACAAACATCTTTTGATGAGACACTTAAGACAATGCTGTCTTTACACAAACACACAACAATTACAGAGACCAGTGTATTCACGCTAAAGTCAACAAGCAGTCTAGAATAGACCTCTTAGGGTCACCCATGCATGCATAGACAGAAAAACGTGATACAAGAACAGTTTAGTTCGGAATATCTGGACTGTTGTTTCGGGTGTCATATTTATGGTGGATGATGAGCAGAACTACCCCCAGGAAGAAGCAGATGGAGCCCACGGTGATGTAGGCAATGCCAAGGAAGGGGTTCTTCCCTCCCATCCAGGAGATGGTGCTCAGGATCATCCGCTTGCGACCATCAAAGCTGAGCACAGGGTAATCTGATGGCAATACGGTTAAAAGAAAAATGATTGCTTCTGGCTTCATAGTTCTTCAATCACAGCTTGCACAGAATCATTAATTTGGAGAAAAGAATTGTAAACCCTAATATAATAATCATATCCCCATATGCATCCATTGAAAGTCAATAAGCAATTAATTGATTCCCCAATCAATGGTTAGGTATTGTCTTTGCTTTTAAATGGCCAAAAAGTCCTGTGACTAAATGTGGGCCACACATTTTCAGTTCAGCCTTTATTTTTAGTATAATTATGTGTGCTTGTTAGTTTTAGGGTCTTGCAGGATGTGTCCACATTCTACAGTGGGCTCTCTTTCCAGAAGCTGGTTTACTGAGATACCTGGATCACTTTGCTGAGTAAAACCTGATCCGCCTGTAATCTGGAACATGCTAATGGAAAGTGACCGGTTTTGGGACTCAGCATAGTTTTCCAGATAACTCAGTAAACCAATTTCTTCAAAAACGCCCTGGCATAGACATTAAACACACAAAACTTGAATCAGCCACAATAGACAAAATATTTGACGGTAAGCTGATTACAATGTTGTTGATGTTGAGGTGCTTTGTTGTTCACTTGGGTTTTGATTTGTCACCCTCTGTAAACAAAAGTTGTGAATTGCCTGCAACTCAATGTGATTTAAGATGATCTAAGTTTATTGTGTTTCTACATAACTAGCAGAGTGCCCGTTGAAAATGTGCCTGTTTGGAACGGGCCGATTGCTTGGCCTGTGGTATTGCTGGTTGTAGATTCTCCAAAACCAAACCGTACCCCAAAATTACTTACAGGAGGACCCCAAACCACTGAATATACAAATATACAACTCCACTGTCCGCTATGAGAGCTAATCAGCACATATCTGCATTAATCAACCAGCAGAACCAAACTGTGTGTGCACACACACAGAAAGAGAGAGCGAGAGAGAGAATTTTAGTGTTGTCTTTTTCGTCAACAATATTGCATGTTGATATCACCACAGTCAGCGTTTAAAATGACAGCTGTGTTGTCTCGTCTCATCGTTAACGAATGTAACACTTGTAGCTTGGCATATGAAGTAGTGTTATAAGTTAGCGCTTAATTAAGCGGACCCAGGGTGAGTTTGATGAAAAACTACTGTCTTCGGCCGGTCAGCTCCGAGTTAGTCTGCATTGCACAGCGCTGTGGAGAAATAAGCTCCAAGATTAGGTTATGTTCTTCCTCTGTTTAGAAGTGGTGAATGTACGGCTCACAACAACTTAATACGATAGTGTCTGATTTTTATTTGCCATTTAGTGTTGGTAAATGGCTTTTTATTGAGTTTCCTCTGAGCAAAATAATAGACACTGAAAAGCCAGTGTTACGTAGCGCCTTTTTCCCCCCCAACCTTATTCAACACAACAGTTGCGATGTTCCTGTCAACTAACACACACACACACACACACACACACACACACACACACACACACACACACACACACACACACACACACACACACACACACACACACACACACACACACACACACACACACACAACTAAAGCTAGCTCTAGTTTTGATTGTGCAGTGAGTTTCTGGCTATAATTCAAAGGATACTGTAAGTGATCTCCAAGAGGTATTTGCCACTGGGCAGAGTGGGGGTTGTGCTCGACTTCTTCTGGATGATGCGATAGAGCTTGCGAAAGGTGGGCAACGCAGCCGTGCGCATCCACACAATGAAGTCCTCATTGATAAAGCCATTGTTCTCAGGATCTGATGGGTCCAACTCATACACTGGCTTCCTCCAGTTCACCGGCTTAGATGTGCCTGAGAAAGCACAAGACAAACCCAAGCTAGTCTGTGCAACTTAAGTGTTTATGAGCCTAGAAGATCCTATGCACAGTTTCCTAAAATTACCTTGGAAAGCTACAGTAAGGTTGTTGTTTCCACCAGGGTTCCTGAATTTCACATGCTTGTCTGTCCACCATGCAATTCCCTTCTTTACCAGAGGAATTGTATTTCTGGTGCCATTGGAATCAATATGATACAGCTCCAGAGTGTCTGAAACAAACAAACAAACATTACATTCAATATTGCTCTATTAAGTAAGTGCAGCCAATGAGCTAAACTTCTGCAAACTGATGTCAGAGTTCTGTTACGTACGGAGCTTTTAGTCAGGTTTCAAAGATGTGATAAGACTTCAGTTGAACACATGAGTAGCAATAATATTTACACTGCTGAGGAGAAAAATGTGAAGTTGTTCACCGTGTCTCACTTACCATTGAAAAGGCTGTTAGCTATGGCCCCACATGGAGCAATGGGCTGTCCTTCACTTGTACGGTACGGTTCACATTCCTTGCTGGGGTTCTGTAAAAAGAAGCCAGTGTCAAACTGATGCACAAGACATGTTTGTTACAATGGTACAACATTTACAAGATTATACCTTTAAAGCAGACTGGTCACCATTCAGTTGGCTGTCATCCCTGGACTTCACATAGCGTCTGTGGTTCTGATAGAAGTTGGATAAGCCGTAGTACATAAAGACATTGCTCTGCATGGGAGGAGAGATCGTGTTACAGACAGAATGTATCCGTAAAGGCTAGGAAGTACACCTGTAAGGTGAGACTTGAGATTCTTTGGATCATTAGCTCTATCTGTGCAGATGTGTTTACCATACTTAATTTGTTGCGCTAATTTAAAGGCAATGTTCACGACGGCAATGTATCAAACATAGGTTTCTTAATGTTTTAAAATGAGATATAGGAGTTTAATTTTAGTTGCACCTAAAATTTGCAATTATGCTAAACTATAACCCAAATCTAAGAAGTACTTAGTGACACTGGTTTGTCTTATCCAGAAAATGTTGAGATACAAATTTGATTGGTTGAGAGCTTTTATAATTAATCAATAAAAGCCTTCGGAAAGTTGCGGGATTGCATATTTTAAGACTAGAATAATCAATGGTAATGACCGCTACAAACAAACCTTGAGTGTGCCTTTCTTTGAACTTAAAATAGATCTTAATGGACATTTAGTGTCAGGAGGACGCGATCAGTTTTGAAGCTGAAGGCATGTATTATTCATTCATTGGGCCCGCATACTGCAAGCTGGTGCTTACCTCAAATGGCTGCTCCAATGTGAAGGGTACTGAGCAGACACATGGTGTTGTGCTGTTCCAGCTGAAGTTCTTGGCACAGTTGTAGCATGGATTGTTAATGTCTACACCAGTGTAATCAATCTGAAAAGGAGGAGCCCATTAGTTGAAAAATAGCAGAACTAAACATATTAAGTAGCTACACATAGCTAAAATAGATGCAAATTCAGTCAAGTACAACTGCACTGCAATAAATTCCACTTTTATGAAGGTTATGATATTCAGTTTTTTTTTCTTCCTTTAAGAGGTATTGATTCAGCTTATGGTTGATTTTAGAGGCTGTAGTTTAAAAAGTGTTTCGAATATATTTGTTACCTATACTGATAAAAGGGTGTTACACTAAAAGGGGTTTCACAAATGTTGACAACCTCATTAATATAAATGGGGTGTTATACTAAGAGGTGTTTATAACATTTTGATATAAATGTGTGGACAAAATACTAAACACTTCTTCTTATAATGTAATCCAATACAACCCAACAGCACCACTAACTGCAGCTTCCGAATAACCATAAAGTTCACGAAGCCAGTTTTACCAAAACTAAACACAACCTGTTGTATTAGCTAGCTAGACTGCTAGCTGAGTAGCGTTAACTTTTATAAAGGTAATTTCAATATGACAAAGAAATGGTAATATATTAAGGACTCACTTGTTATTTGTATTCTTGTTTGTCCTAACAGGATTACAGGTCAATAGGTTTAACTTTAACGTTACAGTAAATTACCGTGGTTGAAATGGACTGTGTAGAAAACCCTAGACGCACCTAGCTAGTTAGTGGTGGCTATAAAGTTACTGTAACGTTAGCTGGTTAAAAGACCGGCAGGCATTACTGTTACTGTACCTCGAACTCTTTGATGTTGTTTGAACTGACAAACAGGCCGATGCCGATGGGAATGAAGATGAGACCGATTACGAAGAAAGCAGGCAGCACGGTGCCTGCAGTCAGAATGGGCTGCCAGGCTGGCAGTCGCTGCTGTTTGAACGCGGTGTTGTCCGGCTTTTTACTTTTCACAACCCCGGCGCCTCCGTTATTCGAAGCGCCCGAGTTGTGTCCGTCCTCTTCCTTAGCGTTGTAGCTTGACGCCATCATGGCTGCAATCCGTTTCGGGCAAATAATCTACTGTAGCGTTAGTTGAAAACCGGCCGGCAGTTTCTAGTTAATCCCACAGTTAATAAACACGAGACAACACTTTAAGGCGAAGAGTTAAACTGTCTGAGGGGAATTTACCCCCTAATTCAAATATCTACTCATTGTAGTATTGATTTTATCCGTTTTGTTAGCTAATCTCATATAAGAGGAAGAAGCCGGAAGCCTCTGAGCCAATAGGATGATGAGACGTAGCTGTTACATCACCGCAGAAAATGAAGACGCCCCTTTCTCACACTGTAGCTAATGTTGTGCACAAACATCCAATAGTATGGCACAGTTTTACATATTATTTTAATTATTTATACTATGATGACATTGTTTTAATTTAATTTCGTTATTGTTACTTTGTCAATCTATTGTTTTAATAACTTAATTGTATTTTTTTACTATAATTTAAGAATGTTGTGGCCTCTCTTTTTGCTTCCATTTAAACATAATAGTTTCACTTTATCGCAAATTATGTGGAATTTGCTAAAGATCATGAATTGAGCTTTTGTTTCAATACATTTGAAATAACAAAGTGAAAGAAACTGGGGCTCACATTTAACAGTTCCCATCATCCATGACTGCATTGTCCAATGTAAAGGACCTGTAGGCTCTTCGAAGAGTAATGAATATTTAATGTTGTAAAAGCGTGACTTACTGTAAGTACACAAATGAAACAGTCACATGCAATATATCTGGCCTGTTTGCAAAGTTGATCACGATTCATTCTCTGTCTTTACATACATATTTACATATACATATTTGTTTTTCTTATTTGCCTTCATAAATAAGCATGTCACACTACCCTTTGCAATCGCATTTATTTAAAATACATAAAAATCCTTTACAGACAAAAATAAACATAATTTACATGAAAACAAGTATTTTGACCTATAATGTTTACTTATAAAATATTATCAACAAACTCCTTATATGTGAGACATCCACTCAAAGCAAGAATCAGGTAGCAACAGCGCCTGGTATAATATTTAACCCAAATGTCTATCACAATACACACTGTAAATACAGAGAATATGTTTCAATTTAAATGGCAGAAATGAATATGAAACAGTACAAAGTACAAAATACTTTACAAAAATTAGAAATGGCTTGTTTAATTACAAAACAAATGCCTCTGAGCCTTGTAATGTCTAGCTGAGTTGTATAAGGACATCAGTTTTTTTTTCTGTTGTTTAAATCTCTCTGAAGCACCATAGATAAGTTTAAGTATTTTGTTGGTACTATTATGTCAATCAGGGTTTTCCTCCATTTTGTAAAGTATGGCTATTCACAGTGGATTTTTTAACTTCTATCCTCATCTGACTCTCAGCTCGTGACTCCAGCTTCACTCCACCCGAGATCCCCAGGGATCCCAGCACAGCCTTCCCCGTCTTCAGGCTCTTGGACATTGGGATGCGGGTCAGTCCTGTGCGAGGTGGCTGGGCATCGTGCCCAGTCTGTTGACAATAAGAAGAGAGAGTACAGTTTCTCAGGCAGGAACATAAAAAACAGAGGAGCACTTGAGGGGAACGTTAAGAGTAAATAATGAAAAAGAGGTAAAACCCATTACAGAAAAAAAGGAATTCTGAATTTCTAAACAGTGTAACTGATCATATGTGCTATATGAACTGTGTGAATGAAAAATGTAAATATTTATTCATTCTTTCACTTCAATCGCAGTGGGTGAGCACTTGTCCAGGCAATATTTCAGTGTGTTGTTAACTGGTGCAAGGCTGTTTTGTGTCAGTCAGAGGGCACTGAGCCCTGTATGGCTGTTTGTGAATGTAAACACTGTGTAACAACTATAAATTACTGCATGACTGTAGCAAAGTGGCAAAATGCCACATCATTAGTTCTGCTGTTCTTAGGCCTGCCCATAGGAACATTTCTGTCACGCTATCTAATCCACAAAGAGCATATTATAAGGTCCATTGAAACATCAACAGGGTTACATCATTTTCCATTTTTAGAGATGAAGCTGTTAGTGAACAGATTTTCCCTGTGAAACCTCAAATGTATAATATAGAATATGAAACCAAGACTTGAACCTTAAAGAGACAATTTGACATTTTGGGAAAAAAGCTTATTCACTTTCTGCCTGAGAGTTACACAAGAAAACCAATACCTCTAATGTCTGTGTAAGCCTACAACCAGCAGACGCTTAGCTTAGCACAATGACTGGAAACAGTTTGAAACAGCTAGCTTGGCTCTATCGAAAAGTAACAAAATCCTTTCATCACCTCTAAAGCTAAATATAACATCTTGTCTGTTTGAGCTGTACAAAAACTAATGTGCAAAAAACGACAATTTGACTTTTTTCGTAGTCAATGTAGCCTGGTAAATGCCTCACATTGTAAAAACAGCAAAAGCAAACATTTTGTAAGGATCAAAAATACAAGATGTCCAGAGGTGCCTCAGAGTCACTAGAATGGAAGTGAATGGAATTTCCATCTGTACTACCTTTTTACCGAATCTACTTTTTTACTGGTTTCTTTGTTATCAAGTACTTCTAGTAGTAATATTTATGTAAATTGCTATATCAAGAGTAAATTGCTGTTGGGCAGGTATCTCAAAGAAACACGTTATTCCATAATTTGGATGAACAGAACCTTTAAGCAAAACTTACCATGCTTTGTCTGGAAGTGGTGGATGTAACAGGGCAAATTGTGATCGTGCTCATCACTTTGCTCTGTGTGGTCCTGGCAGCGGTGGTGGTGATTTGGCGGGGGGAGCGTAAAACTGTCCCAGTTGATAAGGTAATTTCCTTGCTCTCTGTTGCAGCAGGCCCCGGCCTGACTACCATCTTTGAGGTCATGCTGTTGCCTAGATGAATATGGATCTTGTTATCATCAGTGGTGGTGATGATGCTAGTGTTGTTGTGACCCTTCCTTATAGGCATTGGGACCATCTGCTTCTCAGGGGTAACCTTATACACAGCTCGGCCCATGGTCATCTCCTGGGGTTCAGGGGAGACAGATGCTTCAGGGACTATAGCAGTGCTCACTGTCATAATAGAGACAGGGGACAAGGGCCTTCCTGAGGCAGAGGAGGGGGCTCGGCTGCTTTCTGGAGACTTGGCTCTGGATATTGTTGTGATGGTGACTGGAGACTTGGCTCTTTCAGGGCCATGAGGTCCAGTGGTTGACTTTCTTTTGTGGGTTGGAGCAGAGTAGGTGGGAATGATTGTGATTCTGGATTTAGGTTGAGATGGATTGGGGCTGAGGGGAGCTGAACTAGAGAAAGCGTCCTCAGCAGTGGGGCTGCTGATCTCAAGAGTGGCCGTGTTGTTTTGGTGGTCTGGTGTTACGCGGATGTGTAAAGGCTGCCCTTGTTTTTGGGACATAGTCAGTTCAGAAGGCAAATGATCTCCATTGATGTGCATTGGCTTCCCCAAGTTGGACTCCTGAAGTGTGTTGTCCTTTTTCCTCATCCAGGGAATCCAGGATTTCTTCACACCCAGGTCGCTGCTAGATGAAGGGCAACGCTCAACACCACTTTTATCTGTTGGCTTTTTCAGGCACTTCTGTCTGAGGTTGTTCATAATGTGATTCTCTTCTTGAACAGACTTCCTGATAAACACAGCTGGGGTATCCTCCTCTGCTGGTCCAGTGGATGATGCCTCTGTCTGTACTCCAGTGGATGTCACAGCAACGTCCACCATCCTCCTCCCATTCAAACTGGGCCTCAGTGCTCGACTATGACGTTTTGCTATCTCCAATTCTTTGGTGAGATGGAAAACTTCAGTGCCCATGTTCTTGGCTCTCTCTTCCTCTTCCAAGAACCTCTGCTGCAGGACAGAGTAATCCACTTGGAGCTGAGAAAGTTGGTCTTCCTTGTGCATCAGTTCATGGATCTTCTCCTTGAGGGCTACGATGTCCGCCTGCAGTTCCCTGGTTTTGGCCTCCTCTCTTTTGCATTGCTGTCGGAGGTCTACTTCCTGGCTTTCCTCCTCTCCTTTCTCGATTGCTTTGTTCCGTGCTATCTGGCCCCTCATTTCCTCCACCTGTTGGGAAAGAATGTTGGCTTTGTCTTGTTCGGTCATGAACCTTTTCTCCAACATGTCGTACTGATCCTCTGTCTTGATCAAATCTCCCTCAACTACTTCAAGTTGTTTGAGACGATTTTTCAGGCGTTCAATTTCAAATGTCAGCTCCTTAACTTTGTTGTCTTCTCTTTTGAGGGGGTCAGACATTCTGCTTAGTTCACATTTCACTGAATTCTTTACTGATAGCTTTTCTGCTTGTTCAAACCCATCTAACCTCTTTTTCATCTGACTGACCTTAGAACTAAGATCCTTAGTTTTATCGATTTCGTAGGCTAGCTTTGTGCTAAGCTCCCCCTTTTCTATGGATAGAGTCTCTACTTTGGTTTCCATCTCTGATTTCAACTTCAATAGCTTTTTGCTTTCCTCTATCAATTTCTCAGTCACCTCCATAACTTTTCCCTGCTCAACTGTGACCATCTTACTCAAATCGTCCTTTTTCTTCTCATCTGACTTCATTCTTTCCATTAGGGTCTTTCGTTCTTCCATCAAAGCAACAGTTAATGACTTCAGCTTACTCAAGTCGTCCTTGAGGCTCAGCTCACACTTTTCTAACTTGAGTTCAGAAGACTCTACCTCTTTCATACGGATCTTGAGAGCTACTACTTCATCTGAGAGCTCTTTGGTGAGGTCCTTCTCTGTCTCTAGAGCAGTGTGTAACTGTGCATACTCAGCCTTGCTTATGCTGAAGGCACCCTCAAGTTTCTCTAACTCTATCATTCTTTTCTGGAGCGTCTCCACTTCCAGCCTAAGGTCTTTGCTCCTACTATCCTCCTCTTGTAGCCTCTTTCTGAGCTCCTTACACTGATTTTCAGTCTTGGTAATCTCCTCATCCTTTCCCTCCATCTCCAGCACCCGCTTCCGTAAATTCTCCAACTCAGTAATCAAGTTGAAGTTGCCAGACTCCCCTTTGCTGATCTTCTCCCTCAACTCCTGTAGCTCCTCCTCAGATTTCCTCAGAGCCCTGTTGCTCTCCTCTAGCTCCTCCACTTTATGCGTAAGCCCTAAAAGATTGGCATTTAGTTGACGATTGTGGATCTCCTGACTGGCCAGCTTGGCACTCATCTCCTCGTGTTGTTGGGTAAGCTTGGCGGATTTGTCTTTAAGTTCAGCCTCCAGGCTCAGCACCCTGTGGCCATCCTCCTGAGCACGTTCCCTGGCTTCACTCAGTGCCTGCTCCCACTGCTGGTGCTGCTGGCTAAGTTCCTGGGCCCGCTGGCTCTGTTGATCCATTTGCTCCAGGTGTTGCTGTCGCTCATTGACTAACATCAGGGCAAAGGACTTCAGCTTAACCAGCTCCTCTCGCACCTTGGCCAGACGTTTAGAGTGCTCGCTCTCCTTTCTCACCTGGTAGGACTTCTCGTTTTCAAGCAACCTCTTCAGTCTGAAATGTAAAGGGGAAAACAAAGGAAAGGCATTAGTTTGGTGTTTTATTGAAGCGAGTAACTGTATATCTGTGTTTGCCATCATGGCATGGAAATTACTTATATTCCGGGAAGCAATTTTATCCCAATTAATGTTTTAATGATAGGGAGTGATAATCCCGATTCTTTACATACATTGACTAGACAAGACTGGTTTCAGTGTCAATGTGTTTATTTTGAAATTATAATCTCAAAACACATACCCCCAAGATACATGGTTTGCTTTGAACATAAGTATTTAATTATCACTCACAGAAATCCAGTAACTGACTATTTTACCACACAAAATATTCAATTTGGCTGCTGAAACTGAGTCCAACACTTGATGCCATTTTTATCTATCGGAGACAAAAAACTGAATTTGATGGAACAACTGATTATTATACACAGTATATTGTGCAATAAAAGAAAGATCATACATGCTATACAGAAGAAGCAATAAGATCATGAGGGAAAACTAGCAAAGATTAACATTACAACTCCCAAATACTCCTGCTATTTCCATCACTGTTATTGGGATATAATCTGCTAGTGAAAGTTTAACTAACAACCCCTCACCAAGTGGTCTTCTTTTCTCTCAGCTTCTTTCTATGCTGCTCATGCCCATTCTCATCTCCGGCTCCGACAAAATACATGCAAAGCAGATTGAATGCAAAGCTGCATCATCTCCTTTTACACTCCCACGGACATACAATATTCAGCATGAACATTTTTGCATTGCAAAATAAACCAAATGAATGTAGGCACCAGCACAACAAGGAACATTGTGCATCTATATCTTAAACAACCTCTAAATGTTCAATAGCCACTATTGTGGATGTAGTCACAACACCTCAGAAACTTTACAACAAACCCCATTTAAAACTTACCCACTATGGATGCTCGACAATCAGCACATAAATCATTTTTGCCATTATACAAAATCCCCTGAGAACACATAACATGTAGTAGAGGCCTCCTTTTCCATCGATCCTCCACCGTCACATTCCAGGCATCTTATTAGGACAATACTAGGTGAATACGGTAAATACTGTGGAGCACCACAGGACCTTTAGTGAGTGATGTCACCTCATCCATATAAGGCAGTGATGTGTATATGAGAGTGTTTGTGCTGCTCTGCTTTAGACACTGTGAAAGGGGGTGGGACTCTTTCTACAGGAGGAGTGTTTTGCAAAACTCCCCACTAATTTTCATACTTTCAGAAAACATGGCATGTTTGAGGAACATCAACTATACACTTTTTAACAGAAAGTTTACAAAGGTATTACAAGTAATGAAAAAATATTATTATTATTATCAGTGCAAGTTTGGTGCAAAATAAATTATATTTCCAAATTGCACAGGATATTGCCTCTGTGGACTGGAAGCTATAGTCTACCTATTCATGTAAGAACAGCTCGGACCATTGAAACGTTCAAGTCCTTGCTTAAGACCCATTACTATGCATTGGCTTTCAATTCAAGTTGAGCTTTGATATCTTGACCTTTTTCTACTGAGACAGGAGAGAACGTCTGCTGTAGTTCCACTCTAGGGGAAACTGGACTTGAACCGGGTTCCTTGCAAAGTCTACATGTGATGAGGAAAGCAGATATGGCTAAGTTGGATGTCTCCCTTGAGGTGAAGAAGATCTGGGAGGATATGTAACCATGACAGTAGGTTTATGAAGGGCTATGCCCTGACTTTTCCATGGAGCCGTATATACAGGTAATGTTATAACAAACCAGTTTTCACAACCCCACATCTCTGCGAATGAATGAAGTTTGAACCTTTAAATGTTAATTGTCAGTTTGCAAGTGACAGTAAACATCTACATTGATTCAGATTACCAGAAGCCTTCATTGCCAAGTGGGATCAGTTGGTCTGGCTACTGTACAAAGGAGTCATCCAGATCTCAGAGTGCAGCTCTTAAAATTCATGCTTTAACAGTCAGATGTCACTGATACCCTAGAAATTGGCACTCTAAAATTACTTTCATGCAAAGGTCGAAGTCATGATGTCAGTGGCATTTGACTCCAGTGGTCAGTGGCTCTGTTTCTAAGGAAGAAATAACTATGGACAAATTGGCTGTGTACAGTATATCTAGTCCTTCAAATACATTGTAGGTTTAAGAACGTTGTTTAAATGATCAGCTTCTTAGGCAACTGAAATGTGCGTGTAAGTAAAAAACACATTTCTTAAGCAAATACACAGGTGCAATCCATAAGCCAACATCCACGAGAGAAAATTTTTTTCATCATGGAACAACATCTCATCCCATGTTTAATGGGGAATTCGCTCAGAGGCAATGCAGCCCCTCTATGTTTGGAGGCCAAGACTGAAGCAGACATGAACTGCCAACAAGCTGTCAAAACACTGTGTTGTACAGTAATGACCTCTCTAGACACATACAAAGCATTAAGCAAGAGAGTCTGTGATAGCATACAGTACATAAGACTGATGTGGTGTTAAAAGAGAGAAATCAGAAGCAAAGTGGACATTGAACTATTTAAAGACGACCACAATAAGTCTACACATACTGTGTGTACACGATATGCTGACAGATGGTGGAATAATGTGAAGCTTTTCTCTTAAGGCTTTAAAATGACAATCATTTTAGTTTTCAGTTTCAGGTCTGCATTTACCTTTTTGTGTGCGTGACTTTACATGTGAGCAGTTTTTTTTCCGTTAATCATTGCACATACCTCCATGCCACTTAAATATTTTCACTTCTTGACATATAAATTGCTCTGTTGTCTAAGAGGGTGTTAATGGCTGATGGCTACCAGCAGAAACTGCTTCTCCTGTGCCCATCCTCTGCATTCCTGCCGATGTTTGGCACAAGACCTTTGACTTTTCTCTCTTCACTCTCACCCAGATGGTGGAAGGAGCTCATATTGATAAAGACGAGGTGATGACATGCTTCCATCTCACCTGAGAGAGTGAATGTCAAAACAGATACCAGACATGGCAGATATGTTTGTAGAAAGTAATGCTTTTGTGTGTTTTTGAATCTGTTTTTACACAATATGTGCTTGTCTGTGTTTTGGCATCAGCTCATCCATGAATCCGAAGTCAGTTCTGTGTCCTTCTATGGCAACAGATGAAGAATCTGGGCTCTGCAGGTGCTGACAGAACAAGACATAGCAGAGCTCATCCTCTTCACTTTCTCTGTGAGGTGACAGAGGGCGACCTGTGCAAGAGCCAAGGAACCTGCTGGAAACAACCTGGCATAAGAAGGAGGTCACCGCATGCAAACCAGGGATCAAGTGAAAGTTAAGTGGTAGTTCACGTGTGATTTGTGTCACATGCTTCAAACTAAAGCCATAAAATGCTTCTCTTTATTAGCCATGCTAGCAGCTTGGCTCTAAGGGCGGCAATGCCAGTCGGTCGATCGGTCCACCACTTTGACTCAGAGTGAATGCGGCTGGATTGCCATGACACAGGGCAGCTATCATGGCTGTAGACTATTCTATTCACTATATTCAAGGCCCACCTGCACTGTCATATCTACTTTTGTTCAAGTGGTAAAATGCACAAATTTGCCTGCACATCAAAGTGAAAACCAAAAATCTTGACTTTCATCTCCTGGTTTTAGCTCTGCTCAATGTCTGTGCTCATTCGTGCAAATATTTAGCTTCAGGTTAGATATGTTTTGGAGTCAAGTTCAGTCAAATGTCAGTCAACAGACAGGCCATAGTATGTAATCAGCCTTACAAAACCCAAATTGTGTAAGTTGCACACATAATATAAATTCCTTAACCAATTTGGTTTAAATCGTAAAACACCCAGCTTCACGCTAGATAACTTAATTTAGGCATGTTGATTTACATCTCAGAACAAATTCTTCATTGAAATGTTTTAAATCATGACTACCCTTTTCCCCTGTCTCATGAAATCAGCCAAAGGTTGCTGCTCATTTCCCAGCCCTCTCTTTGGCGTGTGATGGCAGCTCAGCTGTCATGACTGTGATTTAACCTCTATGGTCTATTTCCTGTGTCCTGCAGTAAAAGCTCAAGGAAGAGAGGTAGTCAGTGCTTTCGCCGTTTGAAGTTTTGACAGTTCATGAAATACAGCATGGAAGTGGTCTCTAGTCTGCGTTACATGCAGTACATTACAGATGCTCTCTCTCGTACTCTGTCTCCCTCACACATCATGCCTGTTGGCAAACTACTAATAGCATGCATAGCAAACCACATATTAACTTACAGTAATGAATGCATCCCCATCTCTCAGGGTTATTGTGTGAGAATGGACTTGGATGTGTTATGGGAATTGCAACAAAATACATTCCCCAACGCACAACAGCCAATCAAACTCTTTCATCTGTAAATACTTTAATTAGTAGGGCCTCCTCCCTTACAGTACACATTCAGTGCCATCTAGACATTCACAAACACACTTGTTTGATCTCTGTGAGGCCCTCCACACACACAAGTGATGTAACCATTCCCTCTCTGATGTTGGAGAGTGTGTACATCTCTCTCTCTCTCTCTCTCTCTCTCTCTCTCTCTCTCTCTCTCACCAACCTCTCGCCCCTTGTCTCCTCTTGACCAACAAGCCAGGTCGCAACCTCGGCGATGACTTCATTTCACGGATGATGTCATGGGAGATTCGCTCCTGTTGAAGCCCTTTATTCCTTCACTTGTTCTTCCTCCTGTTCCTCCACCCAGTGGCCTCGTCTCCTCCCCGCTCTACCCCTGACCTCCTTCTTTCCCACAGCAAAGAGCCTGACCTCTTCCCCACTTCCCTTCCCCCCTCTCTTCCACAAACTCTGTCCCGCTCCCTGTAAAACGAAGGTATGTGAGGTTATCACTTTAGCAACCAGCTCCCCCCTCTCCTCCCCTTATCCCTCTCGCGTTATTCACTTGACTGATGAGGCCATCTTTCACACATTCTCCGATGTCGATGCATTCCTTCGCCGCTCTTTCTCCCTGGATTCTCTCACCTCGTCCACTTTATATGTTCCACACTAGGTTTATAAGCCATGTTGGCTCTTATGTTCTCTCTCTCTCACCACTCTTATCCTCCCCCACTGCTTTCACCTGTTTCTCTTTCACCATAACTCCATCCACGTCTTTCACCAGTCTATTTAGCCAGGGAATTGCATTCATATGCAATATTATTTGTTACTGACATCACATATTGCCTCATAGTACCACTTATATATATATATATATATATATATATATATATATATATATATATATATATATATATATATATATATAAAATCAATGTTATCATCTTCCCACTCCATATCATTACAGTTCATGATGAAAATGTATGTCAGTATTAAAAAATAAACTGCTATTTCTATGTATGTTAATGTATATTGAACTGTGTTACACAAATGCTCCTGACATAAATATGTATTTTATTGTGTACACATGCCTATATTTTGGTTAAGGGTTAAAGCTCTCTTTTCTTGCTTCAGATTTTCATCTCTTTCACGGAGAGAGACATTTGTTTGTGTTCTTCCAACTTTGAAAATAATATATTTGAAATAATGTGCCAATAGAAAGCAGCATAAAAGTCATTTGGAAGCTGTTACTTTACATATTTACTTTTCAGTAATCAGACATGACTTTATATATCCACAGAAATGTAGTGGATTAGTAAGTTTGTCTTGATGTGTTAATGGTGTGGCAATTCCATGGTCCCTCATTACTCTCCTGCTCACCTTTCTCTCTCCTGCTCCAGAAGGTTGGTGAAGTCATCGCTCTTGTTCATGTAGTCTGCGTGTTTGCGTTTCTCTGTGTCCAGCTCGTGGACAGTGCGTCGGTGGCACTTTTCAGCTAGCAGCAACTGACCCAGCATCCTCCGATATGTCTCCTTGTGCTTCTCCTGCAGACGCTCCAGCTGAACAAAGAGCAACGCACACAATCAAAGACACACAGGGAAAAACACAAACACATGCAAGGACCAAGGACGACACATACAAACTTAATTTTATTTGTATTGTAACATGCCAATAATCTACTGCAAGGTGTAGGAATGTCACATTGAACTGCTGACCACTGACATTTTTATACAGCTGATTTTCGACATGCAACTGCTGTGACTGACAGTTGCTAACTGACCTCAACCATAGGCTTCTGGTAGACACTGTGGTCATTCGGCTCACTGCCAGTGATGAAGCCGTCCCTCTGCAGGGCCGTGAGAGCCGAACCAGGGGCCGTAGATCCATAACGTGATTCAAGGTCCTCTGGGACAGTCTGTTTGGACTTTAGCATGCAGATAACATCTTCTCTGGCCTGAAATCACATAAAAATATAAAGATATACAAAAGAGACAACATATTATAACTTGAGGAGGAAGAGTGTGTGCTTACTCTATTTGAACACCTGTTTAAAGAGACACAAATGTTTTTGTGCCAGACATGCAAATGTGAGAAAAGATGCGTTAAAAATGGCCTCAAACGTGTTGTGAATGTGGCATTATGCCCAAAGGTCTCTGAATATAGTACATCCCATTCTAGGGTGTTTAAACCCATGTAGCATTTGTTTCATGGATTCCAGATTTCTCCAAAATGGTCACTTGTTAAACACATGGCACATTTGCCAATTTTCGCTGGCATGTTTAACTACCATTTTCATCCACAAGATGGAGCTATTGTGCATAAAATTGCAGTCAATCTCAATCCAATGAAGGCATGTGCACTTTCCATTCAAACAGACCTCGTGTTCATCCACAGTGCCTTCAAAGGTATGTTTCCTTTACCTCATTATTGCACATATACCAGCAGGTCAAAGAGATCACCCAACCCACCTGAACCTCTCCTTCCATTATCCCCAGCAGTTTCAGCAGATCCTCTTTGGACAGATCCATGACGTTTCCTCTTTGTTCTCCATCCTCAGGGGAATCAATTAGTATCTTCTTTTTTTCAGAGATCACCTCGACCTCCAAATTATCCTTACCCTCCTTCTGCTGAACTTTGGCCTTTAGGCTCTTCCCACTTAGACCCACTTCCTGTTCTTGGCTGATGTCATGGTCACCCTGTGGAACCCCACGCACCCCATTGGCTGGGCTCTCCACCCCGCTGCTTTTGGTCCTCATCTTCTACCAGCACTAAGAACAGAAGAAAATAGTACAATTCCTGTGTTGTTGTTTTTTTGGCACAATATTTCTTGTTATGTTACTTTTCTTTTCATACCATTAATGTCTTTTTATCCCATTTTTAGCCATTTTAGTTTCAATTGACAAACACAAACGCAATGTACACATACACAGGATTACAAGTGGATGATGTTGCCCTACAGTATGTAACATTCCTAATCTGGAATAAATATCCACAATTAACCCGCACTGTGTGTGTGTGTGTGTGTGTGTGTGTGTGTGTGTGTGTGTGTGTGTGTGTGTGTGTGTGTGTGTGTGTGTGTGTCGTATGACGGTGTGTGCATTCCCGTTCTCTCACAAGGCTTGTGTATCTCATGCTGAGTGTTGATGGTCTGGAAGCACATTTGTGGCACTCCTGGGTGCCTTAACCTTCTCTGCTGACATTACAAGTCTGAGTCGAACATTTTATCCAGATCCTGAAAATAAATCTGTTGATGACAGACTCTAAATTTAATTTTACAACATTTATCATTATGAAAACACAAGGTGGCCTGTAGCATGCTTGATTACTTACACATACAGTGAGCTAGGAGAATAACATTACAGAGTTGTTTGCTCGTACAGTGCACTATTTCAGTGGTTTTGCAAACTTGTTTGTCGTACCCCTACAGCCTTGTCAGGAGCGAAAGTTGTTATCCAAATGTGTTCCTTTGAAATTAATTTTAAGTTGATGCTAACTATTGCAACTGTTTATGTCTTACTTTTAGTTAACTATTTTATCAATTTACCATTACGTTTAGCTAACTATTTCAACTGTTTATAAATTACCTTTAGCTACTATCATTCAACTGTTTATCCATTACTTTTAACTAGCTATTTTAATAGCTGATTCAGTACTTTTAACTAATTCAACGATTGTGTTAATCCATTACTTTTAGCAAACTTTTTGCTAGCTTATGATAGCTGTCAGCTACTGGTTATTGTGACAATTAATATACTGAAGATCACACCCATCGTGTAATCATATTTATGTTTTTTTATTTTCTTCCTTTACACAAATGCGTGGATACATTTTTAAAAGATATTCTCTTTTTTTCAAATTAGCTGAACAAGTGTTTGGGAATCACTGCAAGAAATGGTCAAAGATGCACTTTAGGTCATTAAAGTGATGGTTCGGAGTAATTGACCCTTCGCTAAGCTCCGCCCTCCTTAGTTACTGTTGCTACGCCTGACAAGCTTTTGTGCCTGGCATGTCTATTACAGTATGTATGCACCGGTGTCAGACATTCCCAAGGAGATAATTAGTCATTTTTGGCAAACAGGTGAAATACCTGAGAGAGCAAGACAAAATGGACTGCAGTATGCATTCGAGGGATATATCCACGACATAATATGCAACCGATTAGAGAATAATTTCATCAAAATTGAAGCTAAAGCCTATAGGTCATGCAATAATGTGAGGTGTGATGGTCATACGCTGACCATTCAAATGGGAAACACACAAATTGAGGAACATCTATGTTCATGCACAGCAGGGTAAGTGACATTTGAAAATAATCTAATAATTATAAATCCAACAGCTTATCCATAAATCGTGTGGAATAAACACAAGACATTAGCTTGAACACTTTGCAATGATAACATTCTCCTGCTTATATTTTTAGCGATTAACAAAATGCTGAAATATATTTTAAAGTATGTCAGTGAGCCTCCGTCTTGCCTTTAATCATCTTAAGGACGGGTTAATAACAGATATGTACCCACTCGATCGCTCTCTGGGACATGTTTTCATGCTAATCTAATGTGTTTGGAGCTTGAAACAAGCTAGCGCGGTCCGCTGATTGATTGTCCTTTATTTTACGTTCAAATATATGTATTATGAACAAAGAACCGTCATTATTTCCAAACAATGCTGTGCTGAGTTAGCTAGCTAGCTAGCTAACATTAGTGTGTTCTTGCCTTGGAGCAAACGTATGTGTTTTTGTTAATACTGTCGACATTTAGCTAGTTGTGAATGGGGCCTCCCACACGGCTTGATCCACGCCCGGCCTTTCTCCCCTTGGGTTTTAGGCTTCGGTAAGGGAAAAAATTCCACCACCCCATCCAAACTTTTAGGATACCGGGTATTGGATTTGCACAACGCTTCGGCGTACGGTGTTTCCCTCGCTCGAAAGCTTGACAGACCTCCCGCAGCTGGTTACGGTTGCTAAGCCACGATTGGCCTGTGGCGGTTTTCGGGCGTGGCTTAGCGAAGGGTCAATTTCACCCTAGGCTGCTTTGCACCTTGACCTCAAGCCAAACAACCCCCCATAAGCTGGAAAAGCAGCCTAGGGTGAAATTACTCCGAACCATCACTTTAAGATAGAGGTGAGTTTGCCTTGTGAATGTGTTTAAGTGTTTGTGTGTATGCATGCATCTGTGTGTTTAAGCTCTCTCGCAACAGCCTTGAGACATTGAGCAAGTGCACTCTGTATGATTGATTTCAGATATGACATCAACAGCGCCTTTTAATTACAAACAGAAAACGCCCCCGGCCCCCAAAATCCCCAACGTAGAACTCTGGTGATGTCATAGCACCCTGACCTCTGAATCATGCATTGAGACATCCCGAGCAAGCTCGCCAAAATGTCATTCTTTCTTAAGCACAGGATTGGATGCATGCAATAGCATATAAAACACATCAACTGTGCATGCACACTGTATATGGTACAATACATGTACACACACACACACACACACACACACACACACACACACGCTTGATGGTGTTTTAAGCCTCCAACGTCTCCTTCCAGGCAGCGCTGCAACCGTTGACTTCAAGGCACCTAACCCTAACCTTAACCCTAACCCTAACCATAACCATTGCCTAATCCTAGTGCCTTCTTGGCAGCGCTGCCTGGAATTAGACATTGGGGGCTTAAAACACCAATAAACCACACATACACACACACACACACACACACACACACACACACACACACACCAGCACAGATAAAACATCAATGAGCATTTGAATCAGTCTAACTAGATTAAAACAAGGTGATAAAAGTGAATGTGCTCTTGTAGAAGAGGAATTACACTATTCTAAATGCAATTCCGCAAGCTTTGAAAGCGAGTCTATCAACGGTTTCGGTTCACATCAGGAAAAATGTTCTTCTGTAATAGTGGTCAGCGAAGTTAAGACTGCAGAGAATTCTAATGATCCTTAAAACCAATCTCTTCTGTTTCCAGGAAAAAGACCCAAGCACATGAGAGAGAAGTGTGCAAGATAACAGTGAATGCATCTTTCAGTTCAAACCAACACATTAAGAACATTCCTTATCTTAGTTCTAGGAGTTCAGTGAGTGCACATTGGCTTCAATCAGAGCTGTTTCTTAACTGGAGATTAATTGCAGTGCCTTCATTCCTGTCCATAACTATAAGCTTCAGCTGTGGGCTCACTATCATTGAGTCAAATGTCATAGCACAGCAGCGTACATGAGCACTCACAGGGTTCATCTCAACATTCAAGCAGTGCCAGAGAGTTATGACCAAAGAAAAGTCCAGTGGTGCAGGGCACAAACACTGGCACCAGTGGGGCATAAGAGTGATGAAACATAGAAACATGTGCAGTACTGTAAATTAGTCGGGCAGAGTTCCTATGTGCCGGCAACAAAATGGTTGACACTGAGTTAGGCATATTTCTGGGCTGATGCCATGTCAATCCAGCAAAGCTACTGTAACAGCTCGTCTCATTTTGTGGTGTCACTCCAGTTCAACAGAGCAAGCAGGAGAGTGTGAGTATGTGCGTAGTTATAGCTGAGAGAGCTAAATGACTGTAAGAAGGTATTAATTAATAGCAATTCAATAAATATAAAGGAACTCACCATCTAAATCTATTAAACTAAACAATATCAGTGTATTTAAGGTCAGTAAAGTAAAGAGGATTCCCAAACAAATCTTATTGACATGCAAAAAATATTTGCAAAGTATTTTCTCTCCTTCCAACTACCCACATCAACACACAAATATAGTTTTTGATTTATTGCAGAGGGAACACATTTCTCTTAATGTTGGGCTTCATGGTGGTGATTGAACTATATTAACCTCCAAGACATGTAGGAACTTAATTTAATCTGCCTTCATCTTTTTTCTACATTATTGAGCAGACATGGAGCAACATTAGCATTCATTTGGAGTCCTGTTCATGTCCAGCCGAGGAAATATCTTTAGCTGCCAAATACTCTACTAAATGCATCGGCTGCTAACTTTTCCTGTGTGATGCTGCTGGTACTTGGTAGTTTGCTTAGCTCACAGTTGGTTTTTAGAGCTTTTTTTTGCTGAAAACAGCTGCCTGCTGAATCTGAAAAAAACACTGGTGAGAGTGAAGATGGTAAATTAAGCCAGTAAAGTCGCAGGCTCTAAAATCAAAATAATGAGCTGAAAGTCGCTAAAACGCTCCATAAAACTGAGTGAAGCTGCAGAGCTGGGTGATGATTCTCTGTGGTTTGTCACTATGAGCAACACTTTTCATATTGCACATTGTCATTTTATCCATTGATAAGGTAAAAAAAAATTATTATAGCAGCCTTAAATTTCATTAAAAGGACTCAATGATACAAGTCTAACTTTCCAAAGTTAAACCTGCGCTTCATACAACACATTTCCTTGACAGCTGTAGTAAATAGCAATAATGACAACTATTTCACAGCCCCTATTGATGACAAGACTTTGTTTGACTACAAAGTCTGTTTGTCATCAAAGCCTTTTCATGACATGTCTTCAGTCTTATGTCTTTGCTATTTGATCCACCTTGACCGGCCACTGCAGTCCTGATTGTAGAGAATTCTCCAGCGCAGCAAATGGGAAATCCAAAGGCACGTGGCCTGCATTCCAGTCTGATATGCAACATTCTCAGTTGTCTTTATGAAAATAAAGGAGAGCTGGCAGACAATATGCCTTTACTCTAAAGTCTGCGCCAACCCGCCTCAATGACCCCACACATTTATGGTATCTACATTTGTAAACCATCGGCACAATGTTACTGATTGCCCGGGATCCAATTCCATAGTGCCATCTAATTTGAAAGAGTAGTCTAATACCCAGCAAGGCCACAGTCAAGGCCTGAGCCTAAATTTAAAGCGATCTCAAATCTATCCCATGGTTTGGGCAAGTCCAGCTGTCACATATATGAGTATTTATAGGCACAAACAGAACAAAGTTAAAAAAGGGGCTATAAAATGTTGTCAGTGGTCAGCAAGTTAGTGAATATCACTGATGTTCAATATATGACTTTTATCTTTGGTCGGAAATTCCGTTTTCTTCAAGCTTTTCATACAAAAGAATACAGTGATCTTCAATAGCTGCTTGTGATGGGCATTTATCACTAACTTTTGACATTTCAAGTGATTAATTGATTAATCAAAAAAGATACATTGATAAATATTTGTTACTTGTACTCAAGTGGCTTTTGTGATACTTCAGTGGTACAAAAGATAGGGGGATGCTAATTATGTATATGCAATATAGGTTGAATTTAAACCCTGCGTTTGTTTATGTGCAGATATTCCAGTAACAAAGCTGTAAAATACTTTCAAGAACATTAGCAAGATTAGCAGAAATGCAAACTGTTCGCATGATGGGGTTTGGTAGCCCTTTTCCAAGCCCTACAACAGCTAACACCTACATATGTTATGTTATTTTTCTCTTTACACACTTTATCTCCTGAAATTTCAAGCTATAATACTGGCAAACATTATGCTCATCTGTGATATTCACATAAAGAGTAAAGAAAAGAAGAAGTTGGGTCTTAAAGCAACACCAAAGCACTTTTCCTCTTCTGTCTCCCTATAGGTTGGAAGCAGAATTGTGACCATTATGTGTCACTCGAACTACAGATCCGCTACCCGATCTGGCAAACTTGCATAGTGCGGTTATAGACGATAGAGGGCCGTAAAGCGAATGCAGAAGTGCCGTTCACCCTGTTACGAGTTGATGAACCGCTGAAACAATTTTGGAAACATTATTTTAAGGTACAAAAGAATCTTTGGTGTTGCTTTAAAAGTCTGACAGTAGCCAAATTACTTTGTCAGAGATGAGGGATTAGGGCAGCAGCTGCTGCAAATAATGCAACATGACGAAAAATGACTTCAGAGAGTTTGATATATTCACACCCCAAACCCAATGTGACTAAATAAGGAGAGGGAAATGTTATTTGCATGCAAGCAACTGGCAACTTGTTCTGTCAGAGGACACTGATGAAATGCAGTACGCTCGAGAAGCTCTTCTGTCCTGACAAGAAAAACACACCAGCCCGCCAAGATATCGGAATTTCAATCAAAACTGTAGCTGTGGATGAGATTCAAATCTTCGAGTCAATCCATCTGATATTGAAAGTGTTGTGAGCACGTATTTCCCATGCAAGGGTACAAAGCTGCAGTCTGTTCCGGTATTTTGATTGACAGCGCGTTCCAGCCTAGACAGCCAGTGACCTCTGGGGTCAGATTTTACATAACACCCATGTTCGTGGTAAATGAAGAAGCTTTTCTGCTCAGATAGCAACATCGCATCAGACATACATACACATTCCCTTAAGATTCTACAAACTTTTCAGGAGAATTTTTCTATTAACACTAAATTGAACTGTCAAAGAGAGTTCATGGACAAAACTCAAACATTTACAGCTCATTTTAGTGTAATGATGGCATCTATTAATACCTCATAGCGACAATAACTCTAACGTTGGTACGCCATACTGTCAGCATAGGTGGTGGGTTTCGTCTTGTAGTATTCTCCTGATGTCACATTAACCTGATCCTCTCACTGGAGCCTAGCTTCAGCAGTAAAGGTTTCACTAATGAGCGAACTGAGAAGAATGTAGGTACATCTCCTCATATCATTTCTCACAGTAATGGCTTACTTGCTCAGCACAGTTTAGTTCCTGAATCAGTCACTTATAAAATATGACATGTATGATAGTTGTGCTGGTGGCAGTTTGTTAAATATTCACTTTGATTTACTTTTATGAACTCATATGATAGCAATCTAAAGTTAAAACATGCTCTAATTTGGGTCATGCATTATGCGCACTGATGTGTGTGGGAGTCTTTGATGCATATTGTATGCAGTCACACAACATGCCAACCCCACTGTCCTGAAGCAACATACTGTCACCAAGCACACAGTATATCCGTACTGTGCAGCTGCTGGAATACATGACTCACCTCCATCTGTCATAATTAGTTTAATATACATGATTGGAAAAATGAACACATACATTATTTTGATGAGTTAATTTCTATAGCAACAGCATTTATTAAGTCTATTGAGAGTGTCTGGAAACAGAAACCGACTTATCAAGCACCAGATTCTTCTAGACTAATGGCATGAGTGGATATCAGCTTTACGGCATGGAGATCAAGGATCAGATCAAGTTCTGGCTGTTCTATGAATAGAAACAACAAGACAACATATGCATGAAGCAGTCTCAGATATGGTACAATGTCATGGGGTCTGCCATATGTCTGATGTCTCATCTAAGTGCCTATTAGATCAGAATTCCACGAATTGACTTTTCTGTCTTGGTTAGTGGTCCCAGAATTAATTGGTTTTTCTACCTTCCAGTTTTTAGGGTCCTTTTATAGAAGAAAGAAATATTGTTGATTGAACAATTCAAGGACCCTGGAACTGGCGTGCCTAAATGAGATGCATTCGTTATCAATTTATTTAAATAATAACCCCTTTGCTTTTCCTGTTTTGTCAAAAAGCAAAAGCAGGAGAAACAGAGCTCTACCTTACACTTGACAACTTAAAACTTCACTGCATGGTTCAGTCTCACTGCTCATATTAACCAATTTCTAGCATCAGGCAGCTGTTTTTAGCCATGCCTGTGGAATGGCTTCATTGATGGCAATGTTGGTCTGTCAGTCGATTGATACACCACTTTAATCCAGACTATCACAACAAGTATTGTATACTTCTTCTGCACCCTAGAGGCCAGGACATTCACATATCACACTCTGGAGTGCTAACCACAACATTCCAAATCTTCACCACCACTACCCATTTAAGTTTTGTAAGTGAGCGTTTGTATTGTTTGTGTTGGTATTGTGACTCTGCTCTTTTGTCTGTTGTTGACCTTTTTCATAGAGAAAAAAAAACAGTTATCATAAAAACAATGGAATGCATTGTTACAGGTGAGACAAAAGTTTAAAATGGCATTGGGTTGAAGAACTCTGTCTCACTAACAGATTTGTGAAATTACAGTGTGGTATTTGGTCTTCAGCACTCAGGGTCAATCAACCACAGAGACCAGTCATCCTTATCTCAGTGTATTCAGGAAATATACATTGCCCCCCTCCCCCCGCATCAGTGACATCACTCGGCAGATGAAATCTTTGGGTGGCTGTCAACATCACACACCAGTTTACTGTTAGAGACATAATGATGTCACTTCCCCTCAAAAAACAAAGACGAAAAGCATGTGATGGGTAGGAAGGGTGGGAATACCTTTTCATTTTGTGGAATTTCAAATGTCTCTTACATCAGTGCAATATATGTTTTCTGTAAAATAAAAATATGAAACTGAAACATTCGTAATGTATGTGAACTTCATGATTGACCTTACTAGTTCTAATATTGCTACATGTCAATAACCAATTAACAACCAATCTACTGTTAATAGCAAGTATACTTTGCCGTCTTACATATCAAATGATCTTGAGAAGATCTTGGGTTGCTGTGGCATTTAAGGACTTATTTTTAAACCAAGGGAACATGAGTTATATGTACCACTGTTCTGTGAAATATCCAAATGTGTCTAAACTGCATTTTTGGAATTCAAGACACCCTTATATGACTGGAGCAGTGCCTGTGTCAGTGACAGCAGCTGTTGTTGAGGCCCACCAGACGTAATGGGGAAGACACAGACTACTGGCAGCAATGTTATATATTATATTGTGTTTATGTTCATGCACATAGACATTATGTGCACATAAAAAGGGCCTTCCTTCTCACAATCTCATCCACAAGCTAACACTACACCTCACAAGTTAAATACAGTATTAACAACCTGTCACTAGAGTTCACTCAAGTGACATAGAGCTATAGCAATGCCATGAGGTAAGCCAGTGACACATTTAGTGCATCTCAAATCAATGCTGTTTTGGCAAACACCCAAGCTTGGCCGGCTTGGTTTCAGTTCAAACAGGCACCATATTATTCATTTACAGGAAGACTGATTAATTTACAAGCTGGGAACGATAACTTCCCAGTCAACATTCACAAATCTGTTTGTCTCCTGAGGGGCCATTGGCTGATTGAGCTCCACAGACTTTGCAGGGCATGTGCCGAGCTAGAGAGGATGAGCTTAGATAAAGCTGGAACAAGCGCAAAAATGTTAATGAGTAATATCTGGCCACTAGTTCTCTTTGTCTGGTATCAGTGGTGATATCACTGAGTACACAGAGGCCACATCAGCTGGAAAGGGTGGGAGGCAACAGGGGGAGAGAGGAAGGGTGAGGTTGCACAGAGGCCCTGGACCCTGACAGCAGCGTTAGCAACACCTGCATTAGATTCCCTCACTGAAAGTGAGATACATTTGATATTTTCTTTTTTAGTTTACTGAGGCAAGGTGATGTGCGCCTTGACAAATGGACTAGCAAGAGCCATGTGTCTCCTCCGAAAGGGCGATGACTTCATGCAGTTGAAATGAAATTCATTTTGGTGTCATTACAATCCATAAATATTCAGGATGAACAATGTCATCCTGTTGCAGCTCGTGAAGGGCTTCCTTTGCAATGTTAAGCAGCGGTGCAGGTGTTTGTACTTTGGTGTATGTCCAGTAGGTGCAATAGTGAGGTGTTGGGGTTGGCAACTGTGGGAGAAGTTGAGGTAAAAGGCTGCACATGTGTATTTCTATATGAGTGCATTGTATCATTTATAAACATGAAACAGACAAATAAGATGAATTGCTTCTCTTTTTCCCACATTCTTAATATCTCAATATCATCCCCTGTTGTCTGGTGAAGTTGTGGGCTTCTTTTCCTACATGCAAAGCACAAAAGCCTTGACACTAAATGGTCCTATTCATACAGCAATATAAGATGTAATTCATTGAGAAATGTTTGATTCATGACTCTCTCTCTATTCTGTATGCGTTGTCACAATGCCAAATCTGTATTGCCATTAACAGCTACAAGAGTAGTGCCTTGTCTTTTCATGGGCGAGTAATTAATGCAACATGTTGAAATCCATATTATTTGAAAGTATAAAAAATGAGCTGAATTAAGTAGGTGCTACATGGAAGAGTTGTTTCATTCATACAGTGCAGAACAGTTCTAATCACAGCTCAAGTGAAGCCAAATGGATTTCTATCAATCAGTATTCTTTATTAGCTTCATAAATTGATGACATCTAAGCAGCAGCACCTGTAGACGTTTCCTGTATTTCTGTCTGAAAGCAGAACAGCTGATAAGCTCTACTTTGCCTGAAGCACATGGCTGTGTTTGACTGTTTCCCACACAAGGGCAGGTAGATTAAGAATGCCTTAATTAGGAGAAACCCAGAAGAAGCTGACTTACCTGCTGTTGTGTTGTCTCCAGGTTTGAGCAATCAGTAGTCACACCAAAGGTAATCCTAGAGGAAAGGCACTAAAGCAGTGACGTATCCACTAATTATCCTCTGGCCTGTGTGGCCCGCTTGTAGTGTCCACTTTTGCTGGCTACTGAGTTGTGCCAAGAGCCATCACAAGCTCTGCTCTCTCTCTCTCTCTCTCTCTCTCTCTCTCTCTCTCTCTCTCTCCTTTCAGTTCTTTAGGTCAGAGAGGGAATGGTAGAGAGCAATAACAGAGCACTGTAACTTCCCTCTCCCTCTCTCTCACCCTCCGTCCCTCTTTCACTCCCACAGCCTATCCAGATCCGTGTTGCATAGCGGTCTAAAACACACCTCTCAATTTCTTTCCCTCCTATCCTTTCGAGAAGTCAGTTGAAGACTGTGTGAGAATAAAAGGCAGAAGGGGGTGAGGGAGTTAGGCAGGCACTATTCTACTCCCTCTCAGTGGTTGAAGAGGTCATTGCCCAGTGAAAGGAAAGGCAGAGGTGCGGTGATGTCCTTTGTCACAGGGCCAGATCTTTTCACTCAGCGACATCCTTCATTGTCTCACTCTACTCTTTTTGAGTCACCAAAGCTAAAAGTATAGTTCTATATTTAACTTGCACTGTTAGCAGCTGAGGCTAGCTGAATGCTAGATGTTTTGGCTGGCCAGTTAGAGAGTTAACTCTTCCCGCTGACCCTTGGTGACAGCTGAACTATGCCATTTTCTCATGCTGGGAAAGTCCGGTGACAGCAGCCACCCAAGCCCTAACAGTGGTCCAAGAAACCACCAATTGCTGACTTAGAAGGGCTGAGTGATGCCAAATTCTCCAGGACTTTGGCAGCTAGACTGTCTTTTTGGCCCTGCTTGCAGAAAACAAGGCCAGCAAGCTAAATCTGAGGTACAGTAATTGTCCTCTGCATCAGTGGGAATAGTTAACTTTGCTGCCAGGGTGGTGTTGGGTTAGACATGTGCACAGAAGCAGTAGAAAGTAAACACACCTAAGTTTGGTTCAGCTACTTTTATATTTCTGGAATAGCGTTGACCCACCTTTCAAGGTCAACAGTTGCAGTTTCCTGAGTGGAGATGATCTTAATGCAAGCAGTGAAGTCAAATAACTTGGTCACCATGAGATATAGAGTATCTAACTAAAATAGAAGGAGTCTCTGTCTGTCTCTGTCTGTCTCTGTCTATATGTCTGTCTGTCTATATGTCTGTCTGTCTGTCTGTCTGTCTGTCTGTCTGTCTGTCTGTATGTATGTAGTAGTGCATTATGTACACACTGTGTAGTGTATTGAAAGAGGACCCCTTACCGTTACACCGCCGAAACGGCATGCTGGGTACAGCTCGCTCTCCATCGCTCAATACATTTAATTCAAGAACAGATTAAGATGTTACATTGTAGCAAACTAAAACATTTCGAGAAATGGCCCGTTTTGAACGGGCACTGGGCATTAGTAGTCACAATATCATAAATGATATGCTCACAGTAAAATGGTTCTCCACTTCTTTATTAACATGGATAAAAGACCCAATGCAATAGTTTGCTTGTCTGCCAAAGGTGAGCTTCACTGGGCAATTCTTTGCAGCAATGCTATTGGTTGTTGGTGTTTCCTGACGATTTTATTATTTGGCCACAATGATAGGGTGGAAAAACAAAGAAAAAATGTACCGGGCAAATCTCTTCGTTTCCAGCCTGACCCTGTTATCTGTTACTGGTTAATGTTTATCTTGTTTGTAGCTCATGATAATCACTGGCTGTTTATTAGTTACCTCTACATTGTTGAGTAGTTGGAGGGTTTTTGTGGTACCGTCTTTAATCCTGGCCATTGTCATGTATAAAGAATGAGGGGTCAAGGGAGTGACCCACAGCCTGTATTTTTCTTATCCTTCAAGTGAAAGTCTTGTCTAGTCACCAGAGGGAAAACGTAACATAACGATCTTATCTCTAGGTGGAAACCAAAGCAAACAAAAGGCACGGCAGCTAACCAACAGATTAACTCACAAAGGAATTGTGTCAGATGGACACGGACAAATTCACTCCCTCTTTGTCAGTTCTTAGGTTGCAATGCAGATCTAACCCAGCCGTTTTGTTCACATGTAGCCATTGCTGGATTATATGGGTGTGGGCCTGACGTAATGTTTTGTTCAATAAAATAAAAACGCAATCCAGCAGACATCAGCATAGACAGATAAATGGACAGAAGTACTGGTTGTTAACTCCTTAGATTCCTTTACTCTCCCAAGCACCACTGGGATACCTGGAGATACAAGGTCACCTGAAAGTTTACCAGCTCTGGAGCAGCATCAAAGACATTTTTGACCTTTTTTGTTGTCCTGTAAGTGACACTCAAAAGGGAATCAGAGCAAAGAACAACTCAAAAAACAATGCACATTTGTTTGACAGACGCCTTCCTCCCCACATATGAAGTCATCCCCCTACATATGGTATCAAAGAGGAAGGTCTATCCAAACTGAGGTCATGAGAAGTGTGTTTTGATTGAATGCCATACTTCCCACACCCAAAATGAAGTAATGTGGTAGGATCATGTAAGGAAAAGGTTTGTTATGATTTCAATCTGTATATATAATGCCCACAGGATGGTGGTCCTGTCTGGGCCCATTGGGGCTGCGGTTGTTATGAATCGTAGTAGAAATGTGTACTGGTTGAAGGAGCTGCCATACCCACACTTATATGATGTGATCAGAATGAATAGCCTTCTGATTTAATTAATCCAAGATGGGTGATAAAATGTTGCTGTGAGAATTGGGATCTGTCATCCAGCTGCAAAGAAGCTTCAGCGTAAATCTTTGTTGAGGGTGTTAATCTTGGGTATTGTCAACAAGACAATATCATGTTGTGCAAATTAATCTATAATGTCATGAGAAAGTCCTTTCAACTGAGGATGTTATCTACATAACCTTTGTCCTCTGTCTGCAAAAAATAACACACACACACACACACACATATATTTTTCACAAGTCTCTCAACACTATCTTGTCATCACATGCTCCCCCGCAGCAAAATAATGACTGAGGTCCCATCCAACACTTGTGTCGTCAAAACACTCTTGCAACATTAGCAACTCTGTTCGCTTTCACTGATTCTGCTCAGACATCACCTCAGCTCTCCTGGGCCATTTTCAGTTTTGGGCTTGCTGACAGATGTTAATGAGCAGTCCATGCAGAGTGAGATTAGACTAGGCCAAGACAACGGGGAACATGTTGTTCCTGGCCTGAAGCCATGAAGGGACTAAAGAGGTTTTTAGCAAAAGGGATGGATGCCGAAAAAAAGAGATGAAGAAAAAGTAAGGGATGTGTAAACTGGAGTGAGAAGACATAGGGCTATGTAGCTATGTATAGCAGTTTTTACAGTATGATTGTGGCCACCTGTATATAGTATGTTATTTCAAGGAACATTTTGGGAAATATGCTTGTTTTCTTTCTTGCAGAGAGTTAGATAAGAAGATTAATACCGCTCTCATGTCTGTCTGGTAAATATGAAGCTTGAGCCAGCAGCCAGCTAGCTTAGCTTAGCATAAAGCCTGAAACCAGGGGGAAACAGCTAGCTTGGCAGTTGCAAGGCAACCAGGAAGTTACTGCTCCTGGCCAAGAAACAGTCTGGAACAAAACCCATTATTAAAGACCAATAGATGTTTTTGGGCGGATTATATAAAGTACAACTTGTTATTCAGTGAGCTTTAAAAGTGTTGGTAGGTGGATATTGTTACATTCAGACAGAGCCAGGCTAGCTGTTTTCCCCCCATTCCCAGTTTTTATGCTAAGCTAAGCTAACTGGCCACTGTCCCTAGCTACATATTTTACGTTCAGACACAAAGAGTGGTATCAATCTTATCATCTAAATCTTGGCACGAAAGCATATAAGCACATTTCCCAAAACGTTGAGCTATTCATTTAATATTAATGCAACAGGGTGCATCAGCAGACCACCCTCAATTGTTTGCCACCAAAACCTCCAGACTTCCTGATTATTCATCATCATCATTATATCATTTGGTTTTATTGCACAAAACAACATACCTATTATTCCATAATTTAGAAACTTAACCGCAACACATGTATTACAGGAACACAATATTACCACAAGAATTCCAATGTTGAAGTATCACAACTTCTTTGATATGGTGCCACCATATGATTTTTTGTTAAGGTTGACAGACAAGTTTGTCTAATCAGGGTTAGGATTTTTCACTTCCAAACACAGTAATAGTGTCCTGTCCTAAGTGATAAATACACATACAAACAAACTTTTGTATCTATAAAAAGAATCAAAACTGTACAGTAGTTTAACTCAAAGTATTCTAAACAAGCACTTCTCATATTTCTCTTAAAACCTCTTGAACTAGATTCAAGAGATTACCATAATTTAGTGCTGTCTCCTTTCAAACTTCTATTTGATTACGACAAAAAAAAAGGTTTATTTTACCAGTTTTTGTAATTATTTTGTGTTCGATGGAATACAATATTGCCATATAAAAGTCTTAAACCAAGTAATTCAAATGGCTGTTCTTACATCTGGTTTCACTTTTTGGGCCATTAACCTTGTTGAACTTGTTACAGCATCAATAATACAACTAGTAAAATACCAGAACATAATACTCAACCTTGAATTACCATCATGACACAAGTTATGTTGAACATACTGTAGTCCATCTCATCTCTTGTGGTTTCTGTGTTTATTGATGTTAGTCTGTTCTTCTAAATTGGCTTGGAAATTATATACTCTTAAGTATTTCGGTCTTTGTTTTTCTTTTGATGTTTCAGTTAAAAGAGATGACTTACCATGTCAGAAATGTTAATTACTTATGTTTCATTTCCTGTCTTTGCTGATCACACACCATGGAGTTGCCTGGATGAAGAGACTCTCTTACACCCTCCTGTGGTAAGATGGCAGTTTTGTTTCCCATGAAACTAAGCCAAATATTACCACCTGTGTCTAATCATTGACATATATATAATGGACCAACAGATCCTGTTGCTCTGGACGGGGAGACCAGTGAAGGATATTAGAAGCACTTTTCCGGTGATGGCTGAGCGTTACTGCACAGCCTCCAACTGAGAGAGACGACGTAGATGTGACGTGAGCAACCTGTCTGAAAGTTGTAAGTCTTCTGGTAGCTGTGCCAAGAGAAATCTCAATCATTCCCAATCTTGCAGTGACGGAGAGCGTAGGTATATGTAAGGAGATAACATAGGCACAGGCTAATTATTGCTAACTAAAATGCTAGTTAACATTAGTAATTACACTTAAACAGCTAAGGTGAGACGAAACTGCCTGCGAACTTCTCCTGTACTATACGGTAATTTCTCTACTGTGCGACAGTAAGTCACGTGGTTATAACACAATCGTTAGCCTATTTTTACAAAAGCGGCTGCTACGGAGCCATAACGTGAGATACAAGGTAATGGAGCCTTTTATACATTGTCGTGTTTCTTTAGAAATAAACAATGGACAAATAGAGTCTTTAAACGCTTCAGATGTAAAGTTATTCGCTGTCAAAGTGGCGCCAAAATGAATGACAGTCGATGGAATGCTAACGGGAGGTGATGGCTTAGTAGCATCAAAATGGCGCCATAGGAGGTACACGGTCCGAGGAGAAGCTTACTCCCTTGTGTCTAATACATTTAAAGGTGCACTATGAGTTCCTGCATGGTCACTTCTGTTGACGTTCCAAGTAAATTCCAAACAAAACAGAGCAAGCTCGCCCCTCTCCCCATGTTTCCGTAACTGTCATGACTAACTGACTAACTGTCACTAACCCCCACCCCCTCCCCCAACCATCTTGACGGTGATTGGCTGGAACGTGGCTTGTTGTATTTTAGTGCACAGCCTGTGCCTCTGGTGTTTGTTTGACGTTTACGACCCCTGTGTTGTCTCCTGAGACCAGGCTTTTTCACAGTGTATTCAGGGGACAGGCAGTTAGCGGATCAAGGAGAGATGCCTACCATTTGAGACAAAAATGAAATTACGCTGAAACCATGCAGGAACTCATAGTGCACCTTTAAATGTGGAAATGTCACTGAACAAACATGCATGATGCAGTTTAGAGTAGGTGCTTTCTTATGGTCGTGGCTCCTGTAGCTCTGAGGGTCATATCCTTTATCCATGATTTCATCTACTGCAACTGCTAATGGAAAAGGAGTGGCAGCAGGAGGTCTGGTGGCTATTTTGCAGTCATCAGGTAAAAGCCATTACTATTTTTAATTAATGGTGAGATAATCATTGCTGGAATGATAACCAAAGAGGCATTTTTGTGCCCTATAACCTTTTGGTTGTTTTGTAGGACATATGCACTGTACATGTTATAGGCTATATATGAACAGACAGAGCCCCAGGTGATGAATCTTGTAATTCTGAAAATATATGCATGATTCTCTAGACTACATCAATAGCCTGGTCGCATTGCTGTGCTACATACAAATTGAGTAAACTGTCAAGAAGGTGACTTTGAGAAACCCCTCAAAAGCAGCAGACCCTCTTTAGGGCCTGAAGCTCTCTCCCAAGGTCAGCCACAGCAGGAGACAGAGCTGCCACTCATCTGCAAAACCCTGGAGGAGAAGGATATTTCCATCTCAAGCTCTGACACCCGTGACCCGACGTGGGCTTTGAGCAGAGACGAGAGACCACACGGCCACGGGGGGCTTTCAGCAAGATAAAACACTTAGACAATACATTTCTGCCCTGCAGGGGACAAGAGGCATGCTGCTTATCAGTTTGAGCTGAGAGGTTTCAATTAGTTCAGCATAATAGATGTGTCAAATGCTTAATTTATTGGCCTATAATAACAGGGCATATTGGGTGTTTACAAGCCTGAGCGGGCCTCAATGTCTGCATTAGATAATATTAAGAAATAGCTGTATTCTTGTTCATCAACCAATAATGCGTTTTGTTGTTTTTACTGTAAATAAATACAGAACACCATCATTGAATTGTCGCCCTCTTCTGGCTATTGAGCACCATTACATCAACAATGAATGTTTTTTCAAGGGCAAAGCAAAACCCCGCCTTCTTGAATTTGATTGGTTTGGATTAGGATTCTCGCGGGCTCATTGGATACTCAGACGTTAATAGAATGACGTATAGGGAAATATATGGGAGAAAAACAGTACCGGTGAGAAACGTGGGTTGACTCTTGTAGGTTTTTTTTTTTTTTAGCATTCTGTCCTCATTATGTTCTGTTTGTAGTTTGTTTTCAGTCTTTTACTCGGTTTTTAGAAACAATATGAAGTGTTCCGCCTCAGTTCATAGCCCTCCCAGGGGCTCTTTTAACAGCATTTGGAACAATAAGCTAACATTAGCTGCAATGCTAACTCCGTCAGCTGTCAACATAAGTTTAAAATTAATTGTTCCAATTTGAGGTTGTTTGACTGCCTGCTGTAGGTTACTGTATTACTCAGCTAATGCTATTCATGTGCAGCAATGTGACGTTACTAGCCAATGATGCTATAATATTGTTTGCCGTAAACTAGATTAACTGCTAACGTGGTGTTTTCAAAAATGTTAGTGGTCAGGTCAATGCGATACTAGGGTAGGGTAAGGTTGGGGTTAGGTTAAGCATCACATAATACAGGTGGTTAGGTATAAGGTTTGGTATGACATGAAATATGGATTTGGCACGATTGTACGGGCGACAAATTGTTCTTTGGTGTTTAGGAAAAGTTTACGAGACGCGAACGAGAGTTCACGAACGCAAAGAAAAGAGAGGGAGATGCACAAGAGAGTGAGGATCAGGAGTGTTGAGTTTTTTTTTTTTTAAAGTAACCTTAGGGGGAAACGCATATCGACAGGGAAACAGTCTTCGACACAACACCTGATTTTGTCTTTATGTTGGTCATTTAGTTTTCTGTTATAACACCACTAGGTGGTGCACGAGATCTTATTATAAGACCCAAACATTCAACAGTCCACTTTTTAGCACTGACGCCTAAGCTTCAGGCTAGACATTGGTAAACAATCCCATGACTTGATAAAGCAGTAATTGGAATTGATAACAGTTTGCCAGAATTGACGGACACCTATAGATTAGGACCATGCTGTTTCACATACTATGTCCTTTGCAACATATTTGTGGGAAAACATTAATATGTTTGAATGTTAAAATAAAGTTAACTCATCATAGACCTGCAAAGGGACATGTCAAAAAAAAAAACTACCTAACCCTAAATGCATTGCCTCTCACTGTCTGTAGTTCAAAAGGTCACTCCTGACCTTACATATTTTTCCACAAAGTCTTTTGAATACTATTACTGACAGGTTATTATTACCATTAATGCCTCACATGTTGCCCTTAACAGTATGTTTAGACATTTATGGCTAGCTTCTGAATCTCTTTGCTGCTGAGGAAAGATGATCAATCATAGTTTTTCTCACCTTTTGTGTATTAGTTTTCTCACAGTGTTCACCTGAACGATGGCTGCCTCAGGGAAACTGGCGTCTTTCCGTCTGCCTCCCTTGCCTACTGTAGGCGAGCTCATAAAGCTGTACAACCTGCGAGCTGAGAAACAGCTGTCCCAGAACTTTCTGTTGGACTTGAAGCTCACAGGTTAGTTTGCCTCACTCTTTCTTTCTTCTTTCAGTTCGCTCTATCTGCAGTGCACCAATACCTGCTCACTCCTGTACTATATCTGCACTGAGGGCTCAATGGTGTGTTTTGTCAGTGTACTTGATTGCACAGCTCCACATAGCCTTGTTTCGATGCATTGAAACCAACAGGCTTTTCTGTACGGGTGAGGTTGAGTAGATCTTCTAATGTGAATGGACTGAGTCAGTTGTTTACAGCCCTTGTGGAGCTTGAGCCTTAATATAATTATCAGTGATGCAGTGCAGGTCTGATCTGCTCTCTTGTCCTTGGACAAGGTGACTGTTAGATTAATGCACCTCATCTTCATCACACATAGGCAGACAGGTATTGTAACATCACACACTATTAATCTCAATTTAGATACCCAAGACTCTGATGAAGATATTTGATTGGAAAGTATGGTCTAATTTATAAGATGCATGAGTTGAACTAAGTTAGTACGTCATTGTGTACATGCAAAAATATTGATGAAACGCACTATTGAGTTTGTCATCCATCTCCATCTTTGCAGACAAAATAGTGCGTCAGGCAGGCAGTTTGAGGGATGCCCATGTGTGTGAGGTGGGTCCTGGTCCCGGCGGTCTCACCCGCTCTATTGTCAATGCCGGGGCAGCGGACGTGCTTGTGGTGGAGAAGGATACACGCTTCATCCCAGGGCTGAAGGTAAATTGAGCAGCTACAATGAAATGGGCTTATGCACAATGTTATCAAGCTCATTGCTCACTCAGCAGAAAAAGTTCTAACACCGTCAGCTGTCAGGTTCTTGAGAGCAGCCAATCCATTTTCAACTGCAATCGTTAGCCGCCTACAGAGTGACTGATGATTATTTAGTTTTTCTGAACACCTTTTTTAATTTTTCTCATTTAATGTCATATCACATCCATTTTCCACAGCTACTGTCTGAGGCAGCACCAGGGAGGTTGAGGATCGTCCACGGGGACATACTCACCTACAGAATGGACCGAGGATTCCCAGAAACTATCTCTAAGCCATGGGAGGGAGGTGAGAATATAAAATCATCTGAAAGCTGTTATGGTGTTCATGTATAGTAAACCCATGGAACTTAACTGTGTATATGTGGCTCCACAGATCCACCAAACCTTCACATCATAGGGAATCTCCCATTCAGCGTCTCCACTCCCCTCATCATTAAGTGGCTAGAGAACATAGCCAACAGAACAGGGCCCTTCATCTACGGACGCACCCAGCTCACCCTCACTTTCCAGAAAGAGGTCGCAGAGGTGCGTAAACACTACTGCATGTTTTAGTTTTCAAGGTATTTGTCAGGATGCTGCTGTCTTGTCTCGCTGCCAAGAATCAGTCATTGAATAAAAAAAAAAAAAAAAGTTTAAATAGCCCTTTAGTCTGAAGTCTACACATGGCTTTATATTGCTCTTTTGCTATGCACTTACCACTGTATGAAAATATTGTGCATGAATGTCTTAATTTATTGTTATGATTAAATATTGATTACTTGATCTATAATTTGTGTGTGTTTTTTTTACGATTTAGGCCATTCAGAGCATGATGTTTGCTTTACATTTCTATTAATTACACATCAAAACATAGTTAGAAAACACTTACATACTCATTTTCTTCTAGTTCTACTTTGTTTGTATTTGTTCTTTATGACATGTTTGGTTACTACTAACAGCAACATTACATGAACTCAACAATTAACCTGGTCTTACTGAATTTGCATCACTAATTTGGGGTATTTGTCCTCTCAATCCAGAGGCTGACAGCCAGCACAGGCAGCAAACAGAGAAGCCGTCTGTCCATTATGGCCCAGTATCTTTGCACAGTCCGAAACTGCTTCACCATCCCTGGACGGGCCTTTGTCCCTAAACCAGAGGTAGGATTTAACTTTAATAATTATACTTCATATCTGTAAACGAAATAAGACCGTTACCAAAAAACAACAATGATTTCAGCCTTTAGTAGCAGTATTGAAACAGTGGCTGTCAGAACGACATCGGCAGACGCGCACATTTCAGAGTCCTTACTCTGCTGTAGGATGAGAGTGGGATCTCCTCACATCTACTAGCCTCTGCTCCTCATCTGGTCCCAAGCTCCTGTCAGAGTCCCTCATCATGTCACCATCACTCATCGCGCCCTCACTCCTCTTGCTTTAAGGCTTCATTAAGACTGTGTTGAATCAGTGTCGCCTCTGTTCTGTCTTTGGACCCTCTCTAGGTTGTAATGATGCCTGGTGGGTATTTGAGATGTGGCACGATCACACTGCGCCCTGTAATGAGGGCCTAGTTCCTTTTTTGGGAACAATTTCTCTCTCTGCGTCGTTCAGCGTGTATCAGTGGTGAAAGAAAGACGTTCACTGTTATGAAACGAGAATGCAAAGGTTTTTTTCTTTTCGGGACAAAGATTTATGGTAGGACTAGGGGGCGCATTAAGAAAATATAAGTACTGCTGCAGTGTTTGAAATATCAGTGTTGGCTAATAGACTGAAATTTTGAGATTACAGACACAACTCTTTTGAAAGACTCAGGAGCTCACTTACATCTTTGTACAAATGAAACCATGTTTTTCTTTTCCTGAATTAAAGGATAGGTATTACGTTAATGTCAGAAATGGACTGTTGGTCCCTTGAAGATGTCAGGGGTCTTTAGGAGACCCACTATTGGTAAATATTTAATCTCCTGTGTGGAGTAAAACGCAGCAGAGTGAATGGGACCAGTGCTGATTGTTCATTCTCTTAGAAGCGATGGTTCAATGATTATTTCATCACACTCAGCTGCCTTTCTGTACTTTATTTTATTTTTTGTACTCTTGAATGTCTTATTTTTGTGTGTATGTCAAACTGGAGCCTAATGGATTTCAGCATAGCTGTGTGTGTGTGTGTGTGTGTGTGTGTGTGTGTGTGTGTGTTAGCATGCATTTTGTATGTATAAACATGAACAGAGTGGACTCACACTGCATGTGCATGCATGCACTGCAGATGAATCAGCACCTCCCACATGTGCACAGAGGCCAGCTATCCCCACTAAATGTTTTAATGGGCACTTGGTCGAATTGATATAATTAGGAGAGATGATGGCTGTTTGATGAGCAGGCCTCCTACTGCTGGTGTCCTATAAAAGATCAGAGAGCACAGAGAGTATATTAATGCTATCATAGTCCCTGCATTGTGCAGGTCCCTTTTTACTAAAATGTCATGTAGTATAATTCATAAAAAGCTCTATGGCTCTGCATTGTTTAGTGGTGCACACCAGAGTAATTACGCAAAATTGCATGAAGAATAAAAATGTCGTGCCTGATTTACGGGACAACATCAAAGGCTGGTAGGAGAGGGGATTGAGGTTGTGACACACAGGAATATAGACTTCTAAAGCATTGGTTTGTCTGTAAAGCTGACCTATATATTGTCAGAATTTAAAAGAGATATTGAAAATATTGGAATTCATAAGTTCTTATGGATATTGTCTTGGGTGTTGATATTGTACACTGCTTATAGTGCTCTAGTTAAAAAGCAGAAGCAATGGCTGAATACCACCCTTCAAAATGTAATTATAATGGAGGAATAACACTGCCAAATATCAAAGGTATCTTTTTATATATCCCTCTCTCTTTGTCTGTCTCCCCCTCGGTTATTACAACATGTGTGCGCTTTTTAGGGGAGTGTGTGTGCCTCATACCTGTAGCCAATAAATTGGTTCAGTGATCTAATTGTTGGTATTATCTTGTTCCCACTGAAGCTTTGGGATCACTGATTGTGTTAATGAAAAGAAATTGACACACAACTGGGCATTGTTTGTGTCTGCTTTTGGCAGATCTTTGTCATGTCTAAACCTGAGGCTCTCTGTTCTGTTGTGAGTGAGTGAGTCATGGCTCTTCTGAAACAGGTCTGCTCAGTCACGTATTGATAAGATATTTCTGAACATTTCTGTGAAAAACGAAATGCCACTGGTTGGTCAGCGGTTTTAGCGGTCCTTCCCCCCCATTACTGTTGACTACAGTACATACAAATGCACAGCAGCATGTGCTATGCTACACATATGGCAATTAGTGGAGTGTGAAAAACATTTTGAAGTGGTTTAATCAAACAAACAGCGAGTCACAAAGGGCCACAGAAGCAGTGAAATGACTGAACCGTTCCAAATAACCATGATGAGAAAATAGCTTCAGTTAAAGACTGGGAGAGGGAAGGGGAAGTGCAGGTGTGATTGGTCGCTTGATTTGAACCTATAGGAGCTGGCCAGTGCAGGCTAATAGGATAATGAGAAGGCAAATGTTGAATCCATTTAAAATCAATAGCTGCTGGGGCCCATGTTGGCGTGGGGTGGGCAGATAGGCTCTTATCCTCGCAGTTTAATCTGTCTGTCTTGTTCTTTCTCGCCCCCGGACTGCACCTCTCTTGTGTCACATTGAGTGACTGAGATTGTCCTTGAAGGTTTGTGAGAGCGGCGATTGGCTGCTTTGATGGTGTTCCCCGAGGCTCACCGTGCCCTAGGTCTGTCCTGCTGCACATCACACCTGCCTCCCTTTATGTATTGGTCACTCTCCTCCTGTTCATTTTCACATAGACAGACAGATTGAGCGGTCTTTAAATTGCTTCTGTCATTCACAGCTATACATATATCTGAAAGGTCTCTTTAACGAAGTAAGCTGAGAAAAGAAACTGCTCTTGCTTCAGTCATTATACACATTTCTAATTTGTATTCTGGTCAGGGGTCAAGGAGTGTTAGAGTGCACGCTGCCGTCATGTATCTGCATCTTCAATACGGACATTCAGTCATCCAATTTCATCTTCACTGCCTCTTAACATAGAAAATAGCTGATTTGCAAAGAGTGTGTTACTTGATTATCTCTCTTCCCTGTGCCTCTTTGCTTCCTTGGCAGAATGTAATTAAAATCAACTTGTGTCCGTCACAGGCATGTCTATAAGTTGTGCAATAGATGCTCCATCACGAGCAACCTGCTGTGTCTTTTGTACAGAAAGCTCCTACAGAGCTAACAACTGTGTTATTCATTAGCCAAAGTGAGGAAGAAAATGAGGCATTGAGAAGGGGGGCAGTGGGAGACGGAAATATTAAATGGTAGAGGTAAGAAAAACAGTAAAAGAAAATGAGTTGTAGAAAGAAACTGGGCACAAAGAAAAATGGAGTGATAACTAGAAGTGGGATGAGGATAGACATAAAATATAGATAGTGAGAGTGAGATAAAAGAAATAAAAGCCAGAAGAGATAAGGATTGAGTCTGTATATGCTCTGGGTGTGATGTATAGAATGAAACAAAACCTGGAAAAGGGTATAAAAATTGCAAAGCTTCCGCCACACGAGTACAGAGCTCTAGAAGACAGATTAATGACAGAGATCGATCTGAAAGGAGAGCGAGGCGTACCTCCAGCAGATGGTTGTCTGGGCCAGTCGTCAGCCTGCTCTGAGTGATGGCTGCATCAGCCATCACCCACCGACTAACTGAGCCTCACAGGAGGAGAGCCCTACAGATGTTTGCCTTGTACACAATCGGCGACCAAGAGCACAGGCCAGATGAGCAGAGCCTAAATTAAATTTGTTAATGCTGCATTAAACATCCATAATGGCTGGCAGTTGTGAGGGAGACTTTGGACTTGGCAGTAAAAATCCATCCATTCAAAAAGTTTAGAGAGAGAGAGATATTTTTAATGTCCTCTTGTTCTCCTTTTCCCATGGCCAGGGTGTCAGCAGCTGTTTAAAATATCTAAATCATTATACCCTTTAAATTCAGGGGATTTTCATTCAGTGTTGAGTGTGACCCACCTCAGTCCAGTATAATGCAGTGGCAGTCTCAGTGATGGATATCTTCTCCATGACCTGAAGTGGCCCAGTAAAGATTGAGTCTACTCAGAGGGCCTCCTGTTTCTTACCTCCCGCCACACATTCTACTGGCACACAATTCATCTAAGTCTGTATTCCTATCTCAAAAACGGGGTCAAGCGTGGTATCAAGAGTATCGGGGAAAGTTATTTCAATGACTCGTGCCAGGCAAGGTAAACGCCCGAAGGCTTGGTCTCAATACATCACATACCAAAGGTAAAGAAAAGCTAAAAATACTCTCCTCCTCTTCGTCTCTCCTTAAACAAAATGTCATGGTTGGCAGAGTTTGCTTATGAACATCTCCAGAGATCTATTGCTCTGCCTAACAAGAAACTGTGCCGGGTCCGCTCATAGTCAGCGTTCAGTTTAGCAAATTCAGCACTGTTAAGTTAGTGACTATGCCAAGAGAATTTGCAGGTATGTTTTAGGAATAATGCTAAAACCCGGGCTATATTCCAAGGAAAGAAGGTCAGCTTCAAATACGTTAATTGCTAGCAGTGTTGTGATACAATGATAACAAATGAACGAATGGGGGGAAAAAAATGTCTCACCAGAATGGAAGGCATCAATCTATAAGCTATTAACTTGAAGGGTTATTTGAACGCCCTAATTTAGACTTCATGCACTGAGATTTCATGACTTAATTTCAGGCCTTTTAGAGGGATCAAAGGTGTAGGTTTGATTTAGTGGGTGAGTTGATGAGGTTTTGTACAGGTCAGAGTAAATAAATATTGTAGTTATCATTGTTTTAACCTTTCTGTCCATGTGTAAAAGTATGCCTCTACCTTAGCTTGTTATTGTAATTCTGCGCTCCCACTAATACACTGTAGTATTCTGTAATACATATTCACACATCTCAACAGTGATCATTTACATCAAGATATAGATTGCATAGAAGCTGATTTGTGTCCACACCTTTCAACCATTTAGCCTGCCTCACCTTCAGCTTACTGAATCCTCCCAGCCACGCATCCTGCCCCGTGCTCAAAGCTGAAATATTAAAGGACCTCCTTTGAACTGTCAGAGTGTATTGTTTTCCTACAAGCGCACCTTTTGTCATCGCCATAGCTTTTGCTGCCTCTCTCAGCAGTTAACTGCTCAGCCAAGGTCTTTGCTATCATTCTCCAGCCTCAGATGAGCACTGGGACCAGAGGAGAGCAACAAAGCAAGGTCATTCTCAGCGTTGATGAACACATTATTTCTCCAATATGTACCTTCATGACCATAACAGCTGTCCAAAATGAAGAGCCGCACATTTAAGCATGGTGACATACTAGAGCAATTAGGGTGCTTACTGTATTCTGAGCAATGTGTTGATCGCTAATGGAGTTTTGGTGAACGATGGCATGACTTAACAGCTCTGATATCCATCTCGCTATCGCCTGATTGTCTTCCACATTTCTTTTTCTGCGGTTGATCTTTGGAAAAGGTAATTTGCTGGTCAAGAAGGTCATTGAAGTAATCTGTGAATTTGGCGTGGCATTGAAGTTCAAAGAGAAGCTTGATGCATGATTAACCCCTACCTCAAATTGACAAGCGCTCACCTCCCCTCACATTCCAGATCTGTCATAGTGGCAATTCGGGGTGAAAGCCTTTGATGGAAAATGTAGGTTAAATACACAGAGGAGCAGATCTTATTAGCGTTTTCCCGCGAGAGGAGTAGTTATTTGATCTGCACTCTTGTTGCATAACCAAGAGGAGTGGGAGAATGAGAGAGCCGTGAATAATCCAGGTTTGTTTCAGGAAAGCACATTCTCACTTAGTGGATGTCGACCAGGTTTCAATCAGCTGTAATAATGAGAGCCCAGATTTACTTGGAAAGTAACTATCTAATAAGCGCTCCATCTGAAGTATGACAAAGATATTAAAGTTGGAGAACATACTGTACAGTATTCAGGTTTAAAACAAACTGGCGCTTAAGGCTGAGGACATCTCCATTCAGCAAGTTGTGCAAACTTGTTTTGGCACAGTCAAAGCCAACTTGTTTTTTAAATGTAGTCTTTTTTAAAGATAATTTCTCCTGCGTTTGCATGTTTCCAGTTCCTTAATTTCATAGATTAAAGCCTAACTGATACAGGTTTTTTAAGGGCAAAACTGATTTTGATATTTGAGATAGTTATCCACCGATATGCCTTTTCTTTATACAAACACATAACATTTAAAAACTATTTTGATAAGAATCACTCGAATTTAGTTATTAAAGATTTTGACAAGATATGTACTGAGCAGGACATTTTACAGTTAAAAAATAAACTTGTCAGTCGGGCTGCAACTAATGATTATTTTATAATCGATTGATTATTTTCTTGATTAATCATTTGGAAAATGTCAGAAAATAGTGAAATATGCCAATCACAGTTTCCTAAAGCTCAAAGTGATGTCATCAAATTGCTTGTTTGTTTTTTTCAACTCAAAGACATTCAATTTCTGATCACATAAGAGAGAGACAATGGCAAATCCTTCCAATTAAGTAGCTGGAACCAGTGAATTATTTGCCTATACTATCATCTCAGTGAGGAAGGATTGGCAGAGACTGGGTGTGGTCTTTAAAAAAAAAAAGAATTCCTTTTTCAAAACCCATTTCCACATAGTTATGTTTTATAGATGCATATTTTAGTTGGACTGATTCTGCTGTATTCCAGTGCGCTGCTGCGTATGAGCAGCCAGTCTGCTACACTCAGCACAACCTGTACTATCCAACAATCTGTAGATTTGGCAGGAAGATGGCATGCTATCTCCATCCATATCACAAATAAAAAGCACACAGGACTTGCACGCAGACTACATACAGTAGGCATTTTGCTTTCACAAAATAGTTTATTGGTAAAAAATAGAACTACTTGCACAAGCACATTGAGACAACTGTATCAGAACTTGTGAACTGTTAATCATCACAAATATGCTCCGGCAAAGTAAGAAGTGCTAAAGCATCCACAAAAATAAGCTGCAGTTATCAAAATGATAAATCAATATCTTGGTACAGTACAGTATATGCAGGAGAGTTGTAACTCTTTACATTTTTAGGACCTAGTCACGTTGCACTCTGGCCATTTATAAGCTAATTAAAATTGCGTGCTGATGATCAAGCTGCACAGCCACAAAAAAAGAGAAATCTCTAGCTCCTATTTTCCTCCTGAATCCCATCAGACAGAAATTGTTCTCTTTTTTTTTTCTTCCAGAGTGCCAATAGTGTTATGTATTTGTACTGGTCCAGGAAGCTTGGAATGCACAGCTGTTTGAAACAAACAGCTGTCAAATAAAGTAACACAAGCAAAGGTGCATTGAGTAGTCTTCTTATAAAGAAGATATGGTATGAACATGATATTGTATTTTATATTTAAACAATTTGAGGGAATCCTGATCCCTCAGTGAAAACAAACACCTTGAAAGCCTAGATACTTGTGTACAGTTGTCACAGACTTGGAGTGAACCAGAATTCCTGAAACAAATACATTTAGAAAATACCTCACTCGTGTCTTTCCAATGAAACTCTCATCGCGGTGAAGTCTTGCTGTGCTTTGGGAAATGAGGAATAAAGAGGATTTGAAATAACCCTCGAAAGCTGCACTGGACTGTACACAAGCATCTAGTTGACTTAAGACTTAGTCTGGCAGAACAAATCACAAATCCATAAAACATTTGCTGATGTATAATTCATGTACAAACAACGCAATAAAAAATAAACAGACAGAACTCCAGAAAGTATTAAAACATGTCATCATGAGACAATTTGGCACATTCTCGAAACACATAACGTGTCAGTATTAGTCGATGACATGGCACATTCTTCTTTGTTTATTGCATTGGTTATGGTGCCTGGGCAGTTTTTGTCAGGAAGCCAGTTCTGTCGGCTATGGTCTGTGCTGGGCAAGATGGCTAAGTCAGGGTGGGATAGAAACCTGGTCCTAGAGGGCTGCCAGGGCCGGCAGTGGTGCCCACAGAGATGCCCGTGGCGACAGCAGCCTGCAGGTGGCGAGCTGGGCTTAGCCATCTGCTCTCCCCCAGGAAACTGCATGTTTATGAGAGAGAAGGAGAGAATGTGCAGTTCTATACATCACTGCCAAGGCCCATGAAAACATCAGTTATCCCTCTGGAACATTACTGTCTGAAAGCGTAACAGTGCTACTGACATGAGTAGGTGGGAGTTTTGTCGATGTGTGCTTGTGTGTTGGGGCGCCCATGCTTTCAACATGCATAAGCTCTCTCTTGTCAGCGATCACATCCATGTGACGTGACAATAACAGGACAGAGGGAGTGAGGGGAAAAAAAGAAGTTAGGAAAAAGAGGAATGGTGGCATAGTCAAGTGGCTGCAATTTAAGACACTGAGACCTTTTGCAGGTGCAGACTAGTAGCATATGTGCACTGCTGACGCACTTGGAAAACAAGTCACATATGGAGAATGACTCAAACCTTTTTTAGCTGCCTGCCACACAGCTACCCAGTCGACCATGACTCAAGAAGCTTCTGCATTGTCTTCGCCTCCCTGCCGCTGCACCATTTAACATCCATTTATCTCTGTGAGACTACTCGCATGGTATATACACCATAGCAGTGGGCAGCAAAGAAGAGCATTCTCCAAAACCATGTAACAGGGATGCTGCCTCATGTCACTTGCTAATAAAGGGGATTAGCAAAAGTAGTTAGCAGAGCCCCTGAATAAAGCTTCTAGCGCCATGCCTAGAGGAAAAAAATGCCCCCCTAAACAACTTCAAATCGCTGACTGACATCCACATACCCCCAGACAATACAGATATTTGAATGCTGAATTCTGTTTCCATGGCAGTGTGGAGGAGGATGACTGGCGTGAAAAGCACATGCAAAAAGCCGGCGTGTCCGTGTACACAAACAGACAGGAGAGCACGAGTAAGTATGCGGGTGTGCTTGTCTGAGGGTGTGAAGGAATCGGTAGATGGATTAGAATGGGTAGCTGCTTCTTACAGGCAGTATGTTTTTGTCTTGATGGAAATATTAAAAAACAGCACATCAAATAGTCCATTCTGCTTAGGGATTGAATCTCTTTCTGTCAATTTCTCTCCATCTCTCTCATATTTCCACCTGCAGAGAGAGAAGCAGGCAACTGTTTGTCTGCATTTTCTGTCTTCAATCCAGCCCAGCAGTCCAAATCTACTCCTCCTGACAGTCCTCTTTAAACAATTACAGCAGGGTAATGTTTCTACAGCTTTCCAGGCACAGGCATTTTGTGGCTATGTCAGTCTTCTACCAGGCATGCCGCTGTATTAATACACAGACAGGCTCCACACAGCATGCTTGAGAGGCAAAATATCAACATTCTAGTAGCTAACAAAAATATTTATTTCAATCAATTCCTCGTAGCATTCTAGTGGATAAGTATACAAAAAACTACAATGGCTTGCTATGAAAAGGTTTCTAAGGCATTATATTGCCTATTTTGTCAATTGAAAAGGGTACCAGACGATTGTAAATAGCAGCTAAATGATTGCTTTTTTTCTTTTAATTCAAACCTTTGGCAAGGAAAAAAAATCTACACTGAAGGCTTCCTTATTTGCTTAATCCCACGGAACTCATTCTATGATTTTACTGATGAAGGATGTCTGCATTTGGTTAGCGGCTTCCTTCGATGCTGCAGCACCTTATTCCGGGTCCTTACGCATTCACACTTTGTTCCAAGGTGCTGCTTAGGGAATACCTCCACTGCTTGTGCTTGCAAAACAGAAAAAGGGAGAAGAGGAGGAGACGGGAAAATGAATTCAAAGTTGTTGCTCTCCTCTCATTTTTTCTCCATCTGGAGTGGAGCCAAGTGTGTAGCATTAGCCGTGATGGTTTCCCCTCAGGCTCATCTCTCTTTAGCCGTAGCGTACACAGCGCTGCTTTATTACACATAGTCCTGCAGGCTGTAGCCAGTCTTATTGTCTAATGGGGAGAGAGAGCAGTACTGGTGCTGGAGCTCCTGCTGCTGCTGGAGCAGCTGTTGCTGCTGCTGCTGGAGCAGCAATTTGTCAGGGGGAGGGAGCAGGACCAGGTCCTGGGGGCCATGCCTTTTCCCCGAGCAGGACATACAGAAGATGGACCCCCCCACGAACAGGAATCCTGCTGAAACAAAGGCCACGTACACAGCACCCCCAGGCTCAAACTTATTGCTCTCGGGCACACTGGAGTCCAGAAAGTTGGTGATGACCTCGTTGGTAAACCAGGAAGCAGGCACCAGACACAGAAAGCCTGCAGCGACAAAGCAGCCACCACTGGCAATCGCAGCATGCCGCTTGGAGCGCCGTCCACCTCCCCATCGTGTGCATTTTAGCCCAAGGGATGCAAGGCAGAGGCCCATGGCAGCCATTACGCAGCAGAGCACCATAGTGGTGCGGGCAGTCTGCAAGTACGCAGGTAGTGAAAGCACAGAATACTTAAGTGTGCAACTGAACATACCTGTGCTGTACCATGTGCAGTCCATCCACAGACCCTGCATCTGGGAAATCGCTGTGATGATGTTGGACCCCACATCTGCGCTGACCTTCCAGTTGGGCAGCAGAGTGGCCACCATAGCACCCATGATGCCCAACAGCGCTAGAACAAATCCAAATATCTGCATGCCTGTGGATGCCATGCTCCTTTTCAAGTTGATGCTGCTGCTGCCTCAACCCTTGTCCTCGCCAGGCAGCATTCATCCAGCGCCAGCTAGGCTCGTCGACCCCACTGCCCAGCCGCCTCTCTCTCCTCCCTTAGTGGTGTACCAGCTGCCAGTCAAATCCCCAGTTCCTCAGCTCTTCAGCTGTGGCTCCACTGGACTGGAGGAAAGAAATTGAAATTGAACTGAGTGTGTCCCTCGCACTCCCTCTTCCTATCTCCCCTCATTCACCTAACAAGCACAGACTTTTCGGGCTGGTAACAAAGGGCAGCATGAAGCACGAGCGATAAGAGCTGGCTCTGGCTGACTATACAGTAAGTAATCAAAACACTGAGGTTGTTGTGCATGTATGCATTTTCTATGTGCTGCCTTCTCCTTTTCCTTACCGGAGCCCCATAGAGCTGTTATTGGAGAGGGAGAGATGAGTTTGAGGTATTTGCAATGCTCAATAGCTATGTGGACTTAAAGCTGCAGTGCCCTCACCCCACTCATATACTGTATATATACCACTTTAATTTCACAGCTGATGCCTTATAAACAGAGCCTACCTTTTTAACAGTAACATAACGTTATCTTCAGTTTTAATACCAGTTTACTCAATTTTGTGAGCCGCTAGAATTGAACTTTGTGAATGTACCCGTTCTTTTTTATTACTATTTTGTCGGACTTCCTAGCGCGTATGGTTGTCTTTATCATCTAAATAAACAGGTCGTTTCAGCATTGTATAATACATATCTCGATTTTCAGTCAATAGTTTGCTGTTGTTTTATGATCCAAGGAGAGAGAGAAAAGGCGATGTTGAAATAATCCCTTACCCCGGCTGGTGCAGAGCTGGCGCTGACGCGTCACGTTGTTCACAGTGATTCCTGTAAACACACACAGTCACACATTGAAAGGCAGTAGGCTGATGAGGGGGAGAATTCAGCCCGGATCACGGGTCCATTCAAGCCATCCATTTTCTTAGCAACAGTACATGAGAGGACATTCCTGCTCTATCGACCACACAGGCTTGGCCGGAGCCTGGGAGAAATAACCGTAGCGCTCTCTCTCTCTCTCTCTCTCTCGCTCTCGCTCTCGCTCTCGCTCTCTCGCCGCAGGTGTGTGTGTGTGTGTGTGTGTGTGTGTGTGTGTGCTTTAAAATAGTCTCTGCCTCACAACAACAACTTTATAAACGGTTGAACATCACTGTACTGCCTCCGACTGCTACTGTACATCTGTCACCCGTTTTTTTTTTATAACTTACATCCATGCTGTCACCCCCTCCTGTCATGACTACAACCAAGGCTCGAACCGTTACTCACGCGAAACTACGCGTTTCAGAAATACTAATGTGTTACTTTTAAATAGCTAACTAGCGATACTTGTTTCTTAACGTCGTTCACACTTAACCCCATTTGAAAAAATATATATTCCAACGTGAAAAAGGAAAATAACAGTTACGTAACGTAACGTTATTGGGAGGTAGGCTACCCAATCTTAAATAAAAAGGTTAGCTTAACTAACGTTAGTTTCCTAACAGCTAGCTTTCATGTCTTAAAGCACTTTTTTTAAAGCTTAAAAAATCTCACCAAACTTACCATTACAGGTTATATGCAGAGCGGTTTGGTTTTTATCGGAGATAGAAAATGGGAACGCCCACTTGGTGGAAAAAAAAACAGCGGATAATTATTTTGGGGAGTAGGCCTACCTCAGTTTACCAGTCCGCCCACGTCGCCCTGCACTGCAGGCTCATATGACGGTTCTCCCAAGTTCCTGTAGCTGTAATAATGGATATAATGGCAGATCGATTTTCATGATATGTGATTCTCACGTGATCTCATAATATCGTGAGAATCCAGCTGCAGTGCAAGGTAAGGTTTTATTTGCTCTTGTACAAATTTCAGCAGAAATCTGTTTCTCCAGAAACACATATACACATATACACATTCCAGGGTGAGATAGCTAGATGTAATTTATTTTCTATTTTTATGTTAGCTATCTATGTTATGGTTACCAAACATACAACATGATTACTGAGAGTAATCAAAGTGCAATATTGCTGTTGTTAAAAGAGCTTTCGAACATAGCCCCACTTAACAACTAGGAAGGGTAATCTAATTAAGACAGAAGAACAATTTGCTATCATTATGACCAGATAAGCTGGTCAGAGTTGTGCAAAGCTTTGTTTGTTTATGTGTTTGTCCAGAGGAACATGTGTACCCCACCATACCAAAACTGACCCTCCCTGGGGCATCATCTTCATCAGGCATCAGTCAGCAGGAGCCTAAACTCACAGCTGCTACCCTGTCTTCCCTCTCCTCTCCGTAGAGGACATACAACAAGGGAGGGAGTGGCTAGGGTGGCCTTGAATCGTGAATGACAAAGAGGACAAAATGAGAGCGGGGGGGAAATCAGACAGGATTAATGGACCTGATACCCTTGGAAACGCAGATGTGTGTTGCTATTATTTTGCTGCATGGGCAAATCAGCAAAATCAGCCAGTTGTGGGAAGTTATTTTGCCTATCCCCCCACTTATAGTATAACAACCAGGCATTGACCACAGTGATGTGTAGCCATTACGTGTAGATAGGTTGGTAGCAATTGATTTGTTTAGCTATTGATCTGTTTAACAACCACAAATTACCTCCAGTGTGATGTTGGTGTCGACCTTCAACACTACATTCTCTGGGCTCCTTGTGGGATACCATTGCAGCAGGAAAAGACATTTTCCAGTTTTCCAACAGGCACACTACAGTATGGCGTGTGTGACCTGTCTCCTTGTGACCAATGAGATCCTAAGTGCTGATGCTGGTGTTGTTCTGTGGGGAGTAAGATAAATAAATAAATAGATTATAGAGGTACTGGATAAAAGGAGAGAAAAAGATGGAAGGAGAGAAGAGCAAAACGCAGTTAACATACGCCCGGTGAGTGCAGATGTGTGACGCTGTGATGTGTGAAGATATTGCAGGCTATTATAAGCGTGGTTCCCTTTATTTTATCACCTCACAGCAGAGCTCTCTAGCTTTTTTTGCACTATAGCTCTGAGGCACAGCCGGACCAGCCACACTCCCTTTTGCCCACACGATGGGCTTTTATCGTTTAATTTGCATTTTCCTCTTTTATGTCCTCCCTTGCGTAATTGGTTTCCGTGCTCATCGTCTTGCAAAGGCGGTCTGTTCACAGCAGAGATGCAAGGTGTCGTGTGATAGCTGTGATGTCGCTGTCAATGCAATCTTGTTGTGGAACAGTTTTACCAAAGATAATACGTGTTAACCTGTCCAAGGCAAAACACATGTGACATATTGCAAAATTACTGGCATGGCTTGATGAAATGAGTCTCTTCAGCTTACTCCATTAAGACCGAGTCTAAAGTGAACAGTGTGGAATGGCATTTATGACTTTTTAAATGTCCCATCAAAACAATTTCCCCATGTTGTCCCCATTTGCTGTTCCGTTGGTCCAGTAAATTTCACATTTTTGGGCTAAGTTTAAGCTTTTCTGTGACGAAAGTGTCTCTCAAAGGAGCTGATCTCGTCAAACTAGGGCTACAGTCTTGAATGTAGGCAATTCTATGGGAAGTACGCTGGCCTGCCTGCACAGGAAGCCAAAGCCCTTCCTCCCCAAACCCCTCAAGCAACATCAGCAGGAGTATATTCAGCAGCATTGACTGCTGCCTTCTCCTCTCCGAGAGGCTGTGTCCCTCCACTGATGTAATGGAGGTTGTCTTCTCAAGGTATTGTCATGATTAATGCAGCTCTTCCTCCTTTGCAGGATCACTGTGAGCGTTTCTCTCTTGTATTCCCTGGCTGTATACAGTAGCTTTCTTCCATCCCCATGCTCTTTCTCAGAACCTGCCATTATGTAAGCGCAAGTGTTGGTGGTTCAGGTAGCACAGTGGCTGCTGATGCCCCAGGGCCCTTGCCATCTCGTCTGGGTTACGCTTAGAGGACATGACAAATTACTGCTCACACGCCATTGGGCGAGAACTCACCAAGAAAGAGACGTATGAGGTGCAAATGGGGAAAAGGGGAGCCGGAGAACCACAGGGCAAAGCTGGAGTAATAGAGTTTCCTGCTGAGCTTTGGGAAGGTCAAATACATGAAATATGGTAACTCGCAAGTATGTTAATACGGATGTGGGACTATTGTACTCAAGTACAATAAAAGGTCTTTGCAGAGTTGCCGACATAGCTGACATGTGACTTTTAGATAGAGATCTCTCATATTTTGCCCTTTTCAAACGCTCTGCCAGGGGAATAGTATAACCTTAGCAGTATAACCCTTCTTTTTTACAGTAGAAATGCAAGGTGTTAGTTCATCAGATTATTTAGTATATCATACGTAAGGAGAGAAGCAGGTTCAAAGTCTATGTACATGTTTAAAGTCTTTATAAAAGCTCCGATCAAATTAGCCAGATTGAGAGAGTCAGAGCAAGCTTTTTCATGAGCTTGAGTATAGATCCCTACATAAAAATCTAATTTAGAGGCCAAATTAGTGGTAACGATTCACTCGTTTTTCCCTTGCTAAATATGATAGTTTGCTCAAGCCTACAAGAAATGATTATCATCAGAGTATTTCCAGTTTTGTCTGCTAACTGTATAAAGAAAAGGGAAGGGGGGTGAGGGATAGGAGAACTTGAGCAAGGGAGAGATATTAAGGTTGTCAGGGTCAATAAGTCAGTCTGCTACCCCATTTCAGGATCGCCCAGCAGATGCAAAGTAATTATTTTTTGGGAGGGGCATGTTCATAGCACCTCAATGGAGGGCCCAGCTGACAGCACCTGATTTAAAATGGAGTTTCCTTGCATGTTGAGGTTATCAGTGGAAGGATTAATGGCAGAGAGTGGGATATATTCCAGTGGCGCTACCTAGTGAAGCCATGTAGCAAGGCCATTCATAAATCATAGCAGCAAAGTGACTTGGACAAGCTGATGGCTGAACTGCTGCTGCCTGTATAGTCCCAATATCGACTTTTCCCCTTGCTCCTCTCTTAAATCATGAAGTGCAGAATATAAATGGCCTAATTATTCCAGCAGAGAGTGAAATTAAAGGCATTCCTTTTTATTGCTTCTTCCTAACAGATGGTGGTCTGATCTTGCATCGCCAAAGGCCTGATAGAAGTATTTTTGCGATCCAAATATAAAATCCCGACCAGAATCCTCACATGTTGAGGTGACAGGTGGAGGGATTGATTGTCATAATAAACGTCTCTGTTCTTAACCAAATAATGCAGCCACCCCTCAATGCCCTTGACAACCCTTGCCACATGGCCTTTCTTTTTAAAATGCATCATATGAACTAAAAGGTTTAATGTATTAATAATAAACTCACCATGAAGCAGCCAAGACCATTACTGACAGTGCGAATAAACCATGAAGTCATCATTTAATGATAGTGTGTTAAACATGACAAAAATCAACATTAAAATAAACATGAGATGTACTCAGCTGTACAGTACATGCACTTAAAGCTTCAACTCACAACAATCTTTCTTTCTTCCTCAATGTCAAAGAATCTAATGCTGGACCCAGGAGTTTGAAGCTTTCTCTGCACTATTATTGCACGTTGCCTTCAGGGCTGTTAAGACAAGTAGTCTCCCTTGTTGCCGTCCCATTAAACGCCACTGCGGCAGGAGGCTCAGAAGCAGCCAGGCACCTCTGGACTACACAGGGATCTATAGATCTGATAAGAGATAGTGCTGCAGTTTACAAGTGCTCCAGAGTGCTACCTCAGTTTGCGCGTCCTCCGACCACTTTAGTTTTCCTCCCCTAATTATCGATACCGGCCCCTTGTCCAGGAAAGCAAAAAGTCAGCTGTGAGTGAGTCACGCAATCCAGAAATACAATCTTCACGAGGAGCTCCACAAGGCATATAGTCTCAGCAGGAGGGCTGTTGAGCTGAACTAGATGTCATTTTATTTGACTTCTGTGTATGTGTTATTATGAGTAAGAGGGGGAAACAAGTCTGCGGGTATGTGTTTTTTACATGCTTGACTTGCCATTAGATGTTAAGTGAACATGCTGTGTAACATTCACATTCATGCACCTGCATGCTTCCTTCCCTTGCAACTTTTGTCTCCTCTCATTTACATACCTGCACATGTACAGTACACCTGTCTTCTCTGGTGTCAGCTTGTATATCCTTCATTAAAAAATACCCTATTCCATTTTTTGATTTCAAATTCTTTTCCACTCAGATGAGCTGCTTATATAGATGTTTATTTTTTTCTTGCTATATAAAGAGTCTTTGAGTATCAAAAACCACTTGAGGGCAATGAAATGTATTATTATTAAGACTAACACTGCTGATGTTTTTCATCGGGGAGCCCTATTGTCAGTCTGCTCAGCCAGTTCATAGTACAGTCCCTCTCATTGCTCCCTTACTAGGAAAGTAAGGCTATTGCCATCTATGGAAAGACAGACAGGCGACTGCCCCACACTGCTGCCCACATGAGCTATACGTTTCAGGACTAAATGCCATCATGTCATCACCAACACCTTTGAAAGATTATGGCCTTGTTTTTTGCTGAAAACGCACAGATCCAGATATTCAGAACTGTTCTAATGTATTTTGGTTATTTTGATCCCATCAATGATAATGTTTTAAAGGGGAACTAGTGAAGAGAGAACGTGTGGATGTATATGTGCTTGAAAGTTAAGTGTTTTGAGAGCAAGAGTTAGACTCTGCTGAGTCTGGCACGATTACTACAACAGTGTGTCATGTCAGCTTAGGGCTGACACAGGAAGGATCGGGAGTCAGCAGCTAGTGAAGAACTAGAGCTAAGGTTACCACCACCGGTCCTCAGTGCTTCAGTTCAGTGATTCCCAACCAGCAGTACTTGCGCTGTGGGTACATCAGTAATTGCTGGGGGTTAGTGAAAAGACTGTAGAGTAGTATTCTGTAGTTTTGCCATGACTTTCTTTAAGGAGTTGAAAGCAGGTGAGAGATTTAGTCATAGTACCTGTGTCCACTGAGTCTACCATTAAGCAGGACATGAGCTCTGTGGCTATCCTAACGTACCAATTCATTGGATCCATATATGGTCATGCTCTATTGGTTTCACCCTTGCTGCTACAGTGAGTCAGGCTCTTAGGTTTTCAGAAACTCAGTGGAGAGACAGGAGAGAGAGGCTCAGTTTCTATGGTCCATCACACAGGTGTTACTGTGGCAACTAGAACCGGCTCGCCAGCCAGCCATGCTGCGTCATCTTATTTTTTGCCTTTTCTCTTTTCTTTTATCCCAGTTTATTGATCCCTCCACCTCCCCTCTCGCTTTGTTCTGCTTTGTATCTCTCATGACATTTGTCAGGCAACCTTTCTCTCCAGCCACACTTTGCATTCTCCTCACTACTCACACCTACCGCAGTCTGCAATCTAGTTTTAAAGTGTCTCTTGCTCTTTTTGTGTGTGTGTGTGTGTGTGTGTGTGTGTGTGTAGGTGGATGTGGGAGTAGTTCACTTCACCCCTCTGGTTCAGCCCCAGATCCAACAACCCTTTAAGCTGGTGGAGAAAGTCGTCCGGAACATTTTCCAGTTCCGCAGGAAGCACTGCCATAAAGGAGTAGAGTAAGCACAGTTATGCAACTTGATGTAGCTTGCAAAGCATCTATCCTCTCTTTCCTCACTCTCTTTTTTTACTTTTTAATCGTGTCCCATCATCCTCATCTATCATTCCCTCTCTACATTTTTCATTCCCTGTTTTCTGACAGCTTCGTCTTCATCTCATCATTAATTAGAATAGTTTTTGATTTTCTTTTCTTTGTCACACACACACACACACACACACACACACACACACACACACACACAACTCCGACAAATCAATTCCCTACTTTTGAGGCTTTCTGGATCCAAATTATGAACATCGGAGCATGCTGAGAGCTCTGTTCAAAACCACTAGCAACAAACCAACACGCCCACATGCATGTGCACTCTGCCCATCGCCCCCGTGCCTGTTGGAAAGTGTATGTAGGCCCAGATAACAAAAGAACACTGGCTGTGCGAAAGAGAGCAGCAATTATGAGTCATTGAGGTGTCATAGGAAGACGAGGCAGCATGTTTTATATAACTACAGCGGGTTTGCGGCAGCGGAACCAAATTGGAAAGGAGGCACCAGCACTGAAGCGCCTAAAAAGCATCTGTACTGCTAATTGTGAGAGGAATTGGCTATTGCTTACCAACCTGCAGAGGAAGAACACAGAGGAACATTTAAGACAAGGAAATGTCTTTTAAAATGAATGGCTACCTCTCTGTATTAAATATTCTGAAGAAGCCTTTTAGGGTGAGGGCCAGCAAAATAAGTGAAAATTGGACGTTAAAATAATAACTGCCCTCTTAATGTTGGAGAAGTTTGTGTCTGTGTGAGTTTTGTGTCAGTGTCTCCATCCCTTGACTATGAAGCATGGCAGTGGAACAAGTTAACAATTCGTGAGCAGCTCTAGCCCTTTGTGTGATTTCAATTAACTTCACAGATTTGAAATAATCGCTGAGGGATAATTTCTTTCTTTTTGAATTTTATAATGTCATTAAACTTGCATGATCATTAAGATATCAAAGCGACCTAAGTGTAGGAATCTGTCTTCATGTTTTCTTTCCTCCCCCCAGAAAGTTGTTCCCTGAGGCATGTCGTGTAGAGCTGACACAGGAGATGATGCAGAAGGCAGACGTGGACCCCACTCTACGCCCTACAGATCTCACCATACCCCAGTTCAGGGCTTTAGCGGATGCCTATGCTCATTTCTGCACCCATGAACCCAGTCTCCTCAGCTATGAGTTCAGAGAGGAGCTCAGACTGAAGCACCTCGCCAGGCAAAGAAACAAACCAATGGACACATTTATGGACAAGCCAACCGGCACACCACCCAGTCCTCACTAATAGCCTCTTTTAGCACAGAGAGACAACAGACTGCTCTTATCCTTGACATTTCCACTGGCATAGGCATGCATTTTTAAAAACGTTTTCCCTGCACCCAGGGCGCAATAGGTAACCTGGTATACATGAAATACTGGAACAGAGACAAGAACCACAAGGCCATAAAGATCCTGGGTGGGTTGAATCAGTTCCAAGACCTTTCTCCAGGACAGGACAGCTCAAAGCAGTCATGTGTAGTTACCCACAGTAGCTCTTTAACTGTGAGTATCTCTGTATTTCCCAATTCTTACTTCAGATCCAACTCGCATAACACCTTGTCCTGTGGGACCTGAAAGAACCGTCAGTGTTCATGGTGATTTAGAAAATGGGAACAACATGACAGCACCGGGTATCCAGGCCGTTTTTTCCCTCCTCCCTATGTACTGTATTGCTTAGTCACTTGGAAGACAGAGATTAAAGGGAGGAGGAAAGTGGTGGGAATTTGTCAGCTCTAGAAATACTTTTGTTGTTTTAAATGATGAGGAATCCACTGGTAATGCCTATATTTATATATATATATATATATGTAAAAAAAAAAAATTAAAATAATTAAACCCAATCTGCAATTGATCTAAATTAATCAAATCTAACCCTTTACCTTTTCAAAATGCAAAATCATAAATGTTAGTGGAGAAACTGTCTTTACATTTCTTGTACAGAATACAGCATGTATCTTAAATAGATCTGACCACAGTGTTGTTTTATGGGGTTTTATGTCAATAAAAGTGTTGTTTATTTTGTTGTTGTTTGTTGGATTGAATATTATAGCTGTTATTTCATTTTGTCTTGATTTTTGTATAGGCAGGGAGTGATGGCGAATGGGGGGTTCAGATGGGGAGGTGACGTGTCAATGGCGTGAGTTCTATGTTTTGTGTTAAAAATAAAGAATAGATGTGTTATTAGCAGTTTTAAATATTCATTTTTTTTTAAAGCTAGAACGGATTATCACCAACAGAACATGGCAGGGCTGTTGCCTGCCAGTGTGGCAGATGGCAGGCTAAGGTTGACTTGCCAGAGGGAGAATTCACTCAGTTTTGATGATTGGTGAGTGTTAATCTTCAACCACAATCAGGATTCCATTAGATCTACATGGCAGATATGGTATGCAGAGCTTCCAAGTTGGCAGCCTTTATACTGTGTGTTATCAAGATAGCTATGTGGTGGTTTTGTGTTATAAGCTTTTATTTTGTAAGACGATAGCATGTGTGGGAAGAGATTGGAGGGCGAGAACTGACGTCACGCGCAAGGGGAAAGTAATTAGCCGCTGATGAGATGCACCTGTGCATTAGCTAGTAGAGATATTTGTTATGTCACGCTGAGATGATTTTTGGTTGTTTGGACCATATCATTTCTTTAAGCCTATAAATAACTTCAGCTGCCCACTGTACACAAATTAAAGCCAGAGGAGTACCACTAGCTACTGTTTCCACCAGCCTCGCAGGAGAACCGAGTGCAGGTACAGGTGAGTCATAACATCATCACGTCAAATCGGTTGTAAGGTATCGGACACATATTGTATATAGCAAAGATGAACAAGCAACAGTTTAAGTTATTAAGGTATTTACCATTTTTATTATGCATTTATGATTATTTGATCAGTCGTGCTATGTTTTGTATAACATACATATGCAAAATAAAAAGGTGTAGTGAAGTAAAAAGTATACTCTCTTAGAACAAACTAGAAAATGCATTTCTTGCAGACAATGCTTGTGAATGCTGAAAAGCTAAATTGAATGAGTTGGTAAAATGGGTAATGGGTGGGTCAAATTTAAGAAATCTCAAACGGCTGTGTTCAATATTTTCAAAAAGTACGAAAATAATATTTAAGTTGTATAAAACTAACGAATGAACGATGTGGAACATTTTTAGGCTTGAATTAAGTATGGATCCCTAAATAAGACTTGATTAAGCATGGTAAGCAGTGATGGTGAAGCAGTATAATTATCTAAAAATGTGGGAAAGGAATGGAGGATGCAAAATAAAGAGAAAAAAATTAGTTTGAAATGAGTTTAAATGTTTTGCCTCTCTGCGCCACTGTTTCTTTACAACAGACAGAAATTGACAGAGAAAGACATGTAAACATTTAGATATGTAGAGAGAGAGGCCCCGTTTTGACCTGGTATTAAAATCCTACGTGATCGGATCACAAGTAGACCACTCTAAGTAATGTTAATGCACTCAGGACACACACGCTCATATCTATAATACATTTATTATTATTATTATTATTATTATAATAAATACACATGATATACTGTATAAATGATTAATATAAATTAGGGCTGCACAATATTGTTTTTATCATCATCGCGATATCAACTGGCGCAATAAACACATTGCGAAAGGCTGCAACATATCGCGAAAGACGCAAAACTGATTATTTTTTTATTTTTTTTGTGTTAGTTGAAAGAAAAATGAAAATGAAACTGTCGGGCGCCTGGGTAGCTCATCTGGTTGAGCGTGCGTCCCATGTACAGAGGTTCAGTCCTTGTCGCAGGTTCGGTTCCAAAAATGTGGTATGTCAAATAAAAACATTAAAAAGTCATAGTATAATATGTCGAATAAAAACATTAAAAAGTCATAGTATGTTGTATAGTATATGTCCTCTGGACATCTGACTTAAAAAATAAGTGTAGTATGTCAAAAAAGTGAAAAAGTCATAGTATAGTATGTCGAAAAAAAGTCTTGAAAAAGTATAGTATGGAGTGACTTTCCTTTGGACATCTGACTTAAAAAATAATTTGCACTTGATGGGACTCAAGCTCCCAACCTAAGACACCCCAACCAGTTTTCTAACAGAATGAGCTACAGAACAAATGAAAGTATTGTATGTTGGAAAAAAGTGATTAAAAAGTAATTGTAAAAAACTCAAGTGATTTTTAAAACAAAAAAAGGCATAATATAGTATGTTGAAAAAAGTGATTTAAAAAAAAAGGCATACTAAAGTATGTGGAAAAAACATTAAAAGTCATAGTATAGTGTGTCGAAAAAAAGTCATAGTATAGAGTGACTTTCCTCTGGACATTTGACTTAAAAATGTATTAGCACTTTATAGGCTCAAACTCCCAATCCAATACACCCCAACCTGTCTTCTAACAGACTGAGCTAAAGAACAAGTCGGTCAAAAAGAATAGAAAAGTATAGTATGTCGAAAAAGTCCTAGTATATTGAAAAAAAATGATTAAAAAGTCATAGTATAGTATGTTGAAAAAAGTCACAATATGTGTATTTTATACAATATACATAGTATAGTATGTCGAAAATAGTATAGTATGTCGAAAATCTTTTAAAATATATACATACTAAAGCATGTGGAAAAAAACATTAAGTCATAGTATAGTGTGTCGAAAAAAGTGATAGTCATAGTATAGTATGTAGAAAAAGTCCTAGTATGTTGAAAAAAAATGATTAAAAAGTCATAGTATAGTATGTTGAAAAAAAGTCACAATATGTGTATTGTATACAATATACATAGTATAGTATGTATAGTATAGTATGTCGAAAATCTTTTAAAATATATACATACTAAAGCATGTGGAAAAAAAACCATTAAAAGTCATAGTATAGAGTGACTTTCCTCTGGACATTGACTTAAAAAATAATTTGCGTTTGATGGGAATCAAACTCCCAACCTAAGACACCCTAGGGCACATGCCCTAGGCACAGTATAGTATGTTGAAAAATTTGATTTAAAAATAGTATGTTGAAAAAAGTGATAAAGTCATAGTATGTCGAAAAAAGGTAAGAGTATAGAGTGACTTTCCTCTGGACATCGGACATAAAAATAATTTGCATTTGATAGGAATCAAACTCCCAACCTTAAACACCCCAAGCAGTCTTCTAACAGACTGAATTAGATTCTTTAAAGCGAGACATTTTACAAGTAATAAAACACGCAAAATTTGATACTAAGGGTTTTGCGGCTACAGCCATACTTTGTCTGGTATGACCAGTAGCTTACGGTGGCTAATGTTACCACACTTAATTTAGAAATTGCCGTTTAGCGGATATTGAGTTGATTTTATGACTCTTTTGTACCTGTGCTCCTAAGTTTTACCATAAACATTATCGTCACATATGTTGTACAACAAATGTTACATACATAGGCTCGCTTAAGCACCATCATTAAATTCCGTTCACCTCCTTTTTGGGTAGTGCCCAATATAATTAAATCTAATTAATTGTCCTTGTGGTGATGCTAAATGTGCTCAGCCAATTGAAAATGTCCCAACATGTAGCTAGGTTAATTTCACACAGTGTATAAAATCCAAGCACTGCAGTAAAGCTCTTACTTTATGTAACTGTGCCCCACTTCTGTCAGATAATTAGATATTCTATTGAGGAATTATTTTTATTTTATTTTTTTTAATCCAATACCTGCATTTCTTATGACAGCTAATCAGGGACTGCCCAGGGACCAAGCCTGAGATGAGACACTTCCCAGCACTGCTTTACCCGTCAGAACAAAAATGACACTTTGAAGGGCAAGTTGAAAGCATTGTTCTCCAGGCGTCATTCAGATAAAACTTTATTTATAAAACAATTCCATAAGAATGGGGCATTCACATTCATTGGTATGCTAGCATTAAAGGCATGGTAAGGTTGAGCTGAGAAGGTAAAGAATGTAGCAGTGGTTTGCCTTTTTTATATATAGTACCTCAACATGTACTTTATACTATGGCAAACAAAGCTTTTACAAAAATATCAGCTGCATTTATTGCTAATTCCTGCATTGTTCTTACCTGTACAGTGTCAAATATGTGTAAGAGAATACATTAATGTTTCAAAGATAGAAAAGATTATATATACCGGACACAAACAAAAAGAAACATTGGCTTTTAAACATATTGCAGTTTAAATCATTCAATTAGGCAGCCAGATCTAAAAAACACTTGTACATTTCAATGCATAAACTGAAAATTACAATCTTCAGAGAAAGACGGTAGGCTACATTTAAAATGAAGTGGAAAAAAAAATGTCAAGCGGTATTGCATATATATATATATATATTTTTTTTTTTTTTTTACTAATGGACCAAATCTTTAGCCAACAGTTTCAAGCCTTCACCCAAAAAGTTAGTTTGCTAAGATATACATAATGAAATCTATTAATAAATAAAAACAGCATTAATAACATTAAAACCTGTACAGATAAAAAATATTTCAAATTTATGGGCAAACTTTGTACTTTAGTGCACAAAAAGGCTTAGTTGCGTAAGTCGGTGTCCCGTTTGTTTAGGCCAGCCAGCATCTCTTTTCAGGAAGTCTGACATGAACACCACAGCTCTTTGGATGGATCTTTTTAGTCTGTGATAGCCTTTAATCAGTGCCACCTTTCACTTTTAACAAAAAGGTAATTCGTAATAACCAATGACCTACAGTGTTTGGTTCTGTGACACCAAATGAAAATTTTACCAACCCTGAACCCATGACCTCTGTGTGAAGGCCTGCTGCCCGGCAAACTGTGCCTCCAAAAACATGGCTCTATATGCACTGCGGACTTTCTTCCTCTTAACTTTTGGTACTGACGAGGACATTCTCTCCATTATTACAGGTATCATCATTGGGACAGAAATCACCTCACTTCACCTCTCTAGGGGGAGAAACTGGGTCTGTCAGCCAAGGCTTCTTATCAGAACTGATATTTTACACCTAACTTTTTAGCTGGCAGGTTTGTGGCTTACAAAAGCGACTTCCGAGTTTAGGCACAGCTTCACAGCCACACTAGTAGAGCCTGCAGTGAGCCACAGGGGCTTTGGTCAGAGTCTCTCACCTTTTATGACCATTGCCTTGTGGCCCTGGTACAGTATAGATCTGCTCTACCCATCCAGTCCCCTATGATGAGGTGGCATTTCCAGATTCAGTGGCACAGCTCTCAGCGGGGTCATAGAAACAGTCTTCATTCACTACAGAAGCCAGACTTTGGACGCTGAACTCTCTCTCCAACAATGTGTTGATGTCCATGACCCCTGACGACGATGCTGCGTCTGTCTGGCTGTCCAGTGACGTGCTGTGTGCCTTCATGTTTAACAGTGCACCTTGGCTCCTCCTCAAACTGTTGGTATTCCTCTTAATAGCATTAAAGTGTCCTCGCATCAGTTTGGGTTGGGTCTCTGGAGTGTCCCCCACTCCCTCAGGTTGAACACAGGGAGCTGGTGCAGCGTCCTCTGAGAGTTTAAGTTGGAGGAACTGAGCCTCAATGGCGCTAGTTGGGGAACTGCTGTCTCCACTGCCCCTCCTTGTTCCCCCCTCGCTAAAGCCATCATCATCATCATCATCATCACTTAAAATATCAGACTCTTTCACAGCAGAGGTGGAGCGGGTTTGCAAGCTGGATCCAGGTGTCCGAGGCCAGTTCTGCTGGACAGGGAGGATGTGCATTTCAGAGGAGGTGCAAGGTGGAGGAGCCCCAGATAAACTGTAGGTTCCACTGCTCAGGCTCCCCTCATCTGAGTCTGGCCCCAGCTTGGGATTCCCAGCCTGGGCGGCGAAATCTCCAAGTGGCTGCTTACACAACCAGGAAGCCCTGGTGGAACCTAGTAACAAATGTGGAGATGGAAGTTAGAAATGCCACTCTTATCTGAGCAAACACTTGCACCCTCAGCCCCTCTAGCACTTTATGACCTAAAAAGTGAGATACGATTATCTCTAAAATACATGCATACTTAGCATTACACAGTAGATGGTTTTAAAAGCTAAATAGCAGTCAGCAAGAATCCCTCCTCTGCCCTGTGGAGATGTTTTTATAGGAAAACTTCCCATGAGGCAGTACCTGGTACTGGAAACAACTGTCGAATTTTGTTTATAGATCTTTAATTGAAAGAAATATCTCCTGCACAGATATTTACATGAGATACTTCTGAACGCTCACCTATCCTGGCGGAGGAGGGCAGGGCGCTGCGCAGGGGGACCAGGCGCTCCTTACAGCCCCTCTCCAACGTGCCCTCGCTCCTCATGTTCCTCTTCACGTTCTCCCTGAGGATGGAGCGGATCACCTTGATGATGTTGACCTTGTTCTCTGGCACACTGAGGAGGACACAGCAGAGGTACCATAGTAACATGAGCACAGGATATGTTCAACTTGATTTCTGATGCTAAATATAGATTAACGGGATTGGTGAGAGTTCCAATGTGTCTCCAGCGAAATGGGTGAGGTAATTCATTAGGAGTGATCCCAATTTCACAGTGTGTAATGAGAATTAATTGGGCCACAGGCTTCACCCTCACTACTATCCCCATGTAGACAGTTTTTACTGTTAAATGCTAAAACAACAGCAGCAAACAGGATCCATTGGAAGACATGCTGTACCCTAATGCGTCTTGTTTAGGGACCGTGACATGAAAATGAAAAAAAGGCTTTACAAGATTAAACTAAATCTGAAAATATGCTACATGAATTGGGGGGGGGGGGAGAGAGAATTTTAAATGTTCGAGTGGATATACATTTTCTGTTTTACAAATATTGTAAATCATTACAGGTATAGTTGTGACCTCTAAAATGTTAAGAGCTTTAAATGAGAATGGTATCAAAAAAGAAAGCATTTATTTTGCTTGTCGAACCATAAAAAAGATATTTGATTAAATAGGATTCATTTTCTTAAGCTGAATTATCACTTAGCCATTTTAATTTACTTTAATGAGGTTGGAACTTTTGAATTGAATAAATTACAAGATAATTCCAGCTGATAATCACTTGGGTCCTTTTTTGTAGCCTTGACCATGCTTTCCATCAGTAATATCAACAATAAGACCTGTGAATACTAACATTTCTAAAAGACCTTTTAAATGCTTGCTTTTCTAACACCACCAGACAGATTGTAAAAAGCAAAGTTTAACCAAACCTTTTTTTGGACGCTAATATGATTATCTAAACTGTCCGTAAACATCTATCACAAGTGATCGTTTACATATGTTACATTTATGTTCTGGTTCAACGTTGACCAACTGTACTTGCCATGGTTGTGTATCGTGAGAAATTATTACTTTAAAATGACACTATGGCCACGCACACTTTGAGTTTGGTCCAAATAAAGTGGGTTAGATAATCTGGCTAAATCTGTCTAACCACCTGACTGCTTTCATTTCTTGCCCCGTTGGAAAGCAAATTACTTGCGAGTACAGTGTTAAAAAAGCAAAAATAAGACTAACATAATAAACCTAATTATTCTTTACAAAAAGTATAATTGTGGTATGTGTAATGGGTTCTATGAATGCATACCAACATTAAATCATCACCGATTCCACCTGAAAGTTTAATCTCTGACCTGCTACACAGCTGGAAGACGGTCTCCGGTCTCCCTTCCACTTCAGACCTGGAGTGAATCAGCTCCCAGATGCAGCTGCTTTCTGTGCCTGTCCCTGTGAGAGTGAGGGAATAAAGGAGAGGGCTTTTAATCACAGTCCAAATATGGTTTATGGCTTCAGAAGGAGATAAGGAGGGACGGAGCAGAAATGTCAGGTGTGTGGGCAAGGAGAATGAGCTTTGGGGGTTTGTGTGGGGAAATACGAAGGGGGAGAAAGAACAAAAATATTTAGTGGATGTACTTTGTGAGTGATTTAGTGGGGATACTGTGGCAGTTTGCCAGCCTCTTACTGTACCTGCAGTATTTCCCAACCTGACCTGCAGCGCAGAGAGTGGAATGAGCCAACGGAACTTAAAGGGGTCCGAATCTCCGTGAGAAAGCGCTGAACGAGCGTTGGTCTGGTCATCACGTAGAGAATGTCACATAGGGGAGAAGAGAAAAATGCTAAGTTTCACACCAAATACACTATTTGTGGCTTGTGAGTAAATGAATGCAATAGACACAATGCTTACCATCTTCTTCTTCAGCTTGTTTTCCCTGTAGACCAATATCACCGCTTTCTTGAACACTGGTGAGAGAGAACACATCAGTGTCTTAGTTTTTACTGCGAATGCCTCTTGGGGAAAGCGACTAAAGGAGTGCAACCCACAGAAGCATTTTAGATGCCAGCTTGAAGCCTTAAAGCACTACAGATCTGGATGCGTGAGTGCTATTGCAGACACAATTCTGTGTGGCTCTACAGAAAACCCAAGACACTTGGTTTGTACTGATTAAACTTAAACTGCAAAAATCCACAGGTAGCATACAAAATGGTCTGCTATATGGTCATTTGTGCCCAAAGCCTTTAAGGCGAAACAGTATCTGGTGTTTAATAGGAATAACCGTCAAGAAATTGATTGCCAAAAACATTTGGAGTGTAGCAGGGTGGAAGTTGAGGGTAGAGTGCAGACTCACCAAACACGGTCATTTCGGGGTCTTTTCTCATGCGACCCAAAGATGTATGCGGATTGAGCCAAACCACTGAGGAATGCATGAGAAACTCTCCCATAGAAATCTCTGTGACCTGAGAGAGACACAGGAGACTGTTTACAAAAACAGAGGGAGAGACAGAAGAATAACAAGCCAGACGTTGGGCTTTTTGCTGGAGCATACTGCTGTGTGATACATACCAAGTATCCATGTCTATGAATGGCGCTGCATAGACACTACAGAATTCTGTTTGTGCATGGGGTGACAGCTGACTTTCAAGCAAACTGATAGTTTTTGTCTGAGCGCTGTTTAAATACATAACCTAGACAACATTATTTAGCATTCACTTTGAATATGTATACTGCAGTAGCTACCAACTAAATATTTAATCAATTTTTAAATGTATTCAATCCCCGGAGCCAATGCACAGAAGACAGCATAAACAACATAATGAGCTAAACAGCCCCACTTTGATAATGTACAAATAGTTAACTAGGTTGAAGTAGTCAATCACTGATTGTGATAAATATTTAGTATTTTATTTAACAAGAAGCCTTTGTAGCAGGTGTCCTGGGAAACTGCTCCGTGTACAACTGCCACCAAGGCAACTTTAAATATTTAGTATAATGATTATAAATCTTATGAAATGTGCATTTACCTCTTTATCGTGGCCACTCTGCTCAGAAACTAGCTGATCAAACACAGAGCCGTAATCCTCGTAGATCTTCTGCATCTCATTGATGTGGCTGGCCACCTTCTCCATGGCTTTCAGAGCCTCTGTAGGGACAAGAACAGAATGAAGTAACCGGGATCAAGGGATCAATTCTTGACTGCATACGCGGGTGCTTTGCATTACAGTAGCAAGTTGTATTTGCTCATTGTGTGTGCATTGTGTAGGGGAAAACTGCCATGTCTTATGTGCCAAGATCTATCACTTAATGCTCCCAGGCAAGATAGCAAGACAAGAAGACACTGAAATGACAAGTGTGAACATGGCCTGTATTTATAGCACATCCTCCATGTGTGTGGATGTGCATTTGTCTTTAAATGTAATGTTTTCTCCCTACCGGTGAGGTGGTAGTGCTCCTCGCTATCAGCATCAGTGAGGGAGACCAGCTCCCTGAGCAGCAGTGGATACTTGAGAACCCTCTGCACTGGTTTAATCAGGTAGGACTCCAGGGTGGATGAGTGCTGCTTGGTGGGGTTCCTCGCATCCAGGAATTCCTTGAATGCCTGATCGGTCTTAGCTGAAAAACAAATACAAACTGAATTAACATGAATCTTTCAGCAGTTGACTATATTTAGGTCCAATCCAATACTACCATACTATTAAAGGGCTACTTCACCGATTTAGCATTAAGCTTTGTCTCAGTAGAAACCCGGTAGTATTTTTGAATGACTGTGCTTCCCTCCCTCATGTTCCCCTGAGAGGAGAGATCTCTGTATTGTGGAAAAAAATCTACCGCACACGTGTACCACCGGGATACATTGCTACAGATCGGAGAATATGCTGGACACTTTATTACAGACGGAATACTCGACACAGCTTCGCCCGCCTGCTATGGAGACCAGCGGTGTTGCTCGATGCCTCTGGCCGATAAAGGGACATCATCAGCGGGGAACGTTGAACGAGAGTGCTGCTGGAAAGCTAACGATTGCCGGCCACCTGTTCCATCCATCCTGCTTGCAAGTGTCCGCTCATTAGACAACAAATTGGACTACATCCAACTTCAACGAAACTCCCAACGCGAGTTCAGAGATTCCTGTGTTTTTGTTGTTGTGGAAACAATTGCTGTATCGGACTATCCAGCTACCAGGCCCGCTGCTCTGTCGCCGGTTAAGACTAGCTAGTGGAGGTGTGCTGTGTTAACACAGACTGCCTGATGCAGAAATGGGGGTGCTTGTATCCAACTAACTGCTAACTGCTGATGGAGTTTGTGACTGTTAAATGCCGACCATTCTACATTCCACGCAATTTTTTATACTTGGTGATACAGCCAACCAAGCGCTAATGCTAGTAGCTATGTGTTAGCTGAACTTTACGGAGCATATCATGTGTGTGCACTAAATGTTTCGTATGTCGTTTTTATATAATGTTTTTATATATTAATTGTGTAACCAATTGAACCAACGTTGTTTCGTGTATATGGTTGAAATGACAATAAAACACACTTGTTGAGTTGATCGTCTCACTGTCTGTCTGTAAACGGTAGGCGTGGCTTGGGAGTAGACTCTAAAGCAGCTGAAGCAAGTGCATTCTGGGATTTGGTGTCTTTCATCCACATGAGCCAAAAACACATTTTCTGGCTTTTCTCGGCCTAGAAGCCACCAATTTCTAAAAAAATGTTAACATTTCTACTACATAAGTGACCCAATTTAAAGATATATTCATCTTTCCAACGGTGAAATATCCCTTTAAGTATTGCAGAAAAAGATTGAGTTTTGTTCCAATACATTTTATGTCAATGCAGTATGCCAGAAATACCAGGATGTCCTACATCCGGTCGCATTTTGCAGTATGCTTTTCTGGCTATTCTGACCAACAATCCTCTGCAGAGGGGAAGCTACATCACATCGACTGAGCTGCTAAGAGAGCACAGACAGATGACAGCCTGATGACTTGAGAGCCTGCGACAGATATATGAGCAAGAGGGTCAAAGTTCAAGGCCTAATGTTATGAAGAACAATATGTCCAATTGTATGCATTCTGCATGCAACAGTACATACTTTGTAAGGGCACCTGCAGTTCGTACTAAAACAAAGTATGCGATTTGGAACGCAGTTTTTGGTGTTTGTGTTTCTTGATTGTTTCATGCATACATAGTGAGAAATGTGTGGCCATGTTGTAAGCCAAACTCCGATCTGAAATTGCCGTATGCAGGTCAGTGCAGAATCATGGTGCAATAAGCTCTCTCCAGCAGGGGGTAGTGTAGGCTTCTCCAGTACCATGACCACTGCAGCATTTAAGTGTAAACATCTGATAATGCACCCAATACACTAAGCACATCACCTCTGAGTATCATAATAAATTGAAGACAAGCGGCTTTCATAAAGCAAAAGTTTGTTTATAGTTTTTTTTATTTTTTAATCTAGCAGAACTGTGGTGAGTTACTTAAATACTAAAGCTGTCTTATTTAAAACATGGTGAAAATGATCAATTTGGGACTCCTTAGTTCACGGAGAAGCCAAAAGCATAGTGTGAAATGGCTGGTATAATACAGAATGAGCCTTCTGTAAAAGGTGATGACATATTCCCTGAGCAGTATGCTTCCACAATGCTTACTGAGGGGGGCCATTAAAGTATTAATTATAGCACTCCCAGCCACAGACAGGCAGCTGCATCGACACCTCCTAGAGTAATTGGCAGGCAATTAACAAGTCGACAAATAAACGGAGAAACTAAGGCAACCCAGGGCCCTTGGCATGATGGGAAAGGGAGGGGGGCGATGAAGATGGCAGAGACGGGCATATAATTACTTTAAGGGTTGACAAACTCCCACAGATCTCTGTTCACTTGGATCAACTGGTTTTGACCACGCTGAGCCAACTATATACTCGGTGTGCAATGTGCAACTATCTCCCTTGTTATACTTGGCTATTCTTATCTGTACTGTGCAATTATTGTGCTACATGTTGTTCTAATATTACTGTAGTGGCCGGGTTAGCTCAGTTGGTAGAGCAGGCACACATATATAGAGGTTTACTCCTCGATGCAGCGGCCGTTGGTTTGACTCTGACCTGTGGCCCTTTGCTGCATGTCATTCCCCTTCTCTCTCCCTTTCATGTCTTCATTTGTCCTGTGGAATTAAAGGCCTAAAATGCCCAATACTGTACACCCGCCATTGAAAGCTTTGGTTAAAGAATAGGGTGTATGAACCCTGTAAGTGGAGTACTTTGAATCTGGCATCTTTTCCCTTCATGCAAGCACTTGGAGCCATTTTGCGCTAAGTTGGCACTACCCACAGACTTAAGAATAATCACTATGCCAAGATCTCAGATGCTGTTTGAAAAGGAACGTCAGTAATGTTTGACCATATAAATCTTAAATAAAAAAGAATAACTAAAATAAGATATAGAGGCGGTGAATCTTTGACTGGGTAGAGGGTTACCCCTCTGTTTACATTCGAATCACAGATTTAGGATTTTGCATCCAAGAAGCATTTTAGCGAAGGATCTTATAGCCTGATGGTGGCATAATATATGAATAATCATTTTCATGAACTTCCAAAAATATTCAACACTGCAGAAAACTCTTTCATGCACCAGTGTTGCTTTGATAACCATATTTACCAAACGTTATTCTCCTAAGTAATTCTGACCCCTCAGGGACTTTTCAGGAGTGTTTTTCTTCTTCTAATCCTATTAAATATCCATCCTGCTTCTTACTTTGAGGAATATCCCACGAAATTCTAGTAATGTGGCAGATTAAAGCGGCACAATTTGCCCCCCCCATCCCCCCATGTCAGCAAAGAAGCCAATCTTCCTACATTTATCTCTGCACTGGGCAGCGTTCCCAAATAATGGCAGAAAGGCAGACATCGTAGCAGGCATAAATCAACTTTAAAATTTCTACTCGGTCACATGCTGAGGGCGACGAAAGGAATTATTGGGGCTCTCAGGTTGTAACGGTCCGCTGTTTGTGGACAAGGTTATCCAAAGTCTGTGTATTAATGAATGCAAGTGCCGGTATTTGTTCATACTTTATCTGCTTGTAAAACAGGTAATAGCTTTGAATATTTAGAAACTGTCGATCACAAAATGAAAGGTGGATTTTGTTTCCCCCAACCTTTCCCTCACTTTCATCCACTGTCTCCCTCTGAGACATTTACTTTTATACATAATTGATATGTTTCCCAAGAGAGAAGGCCAAACCTTCCAACAGTGAGTGCCGTGAGGAGTCTCTGATGCAACGTAGGTGCAAGGAAGCTGAATTTAGCAGGGGTGTGGGACACTATGAATTAGTATGTGACTGCAGATGTATTTATTATATGTCAATTCTCTATTTCACTTTATGCTGTAGGCTCATGTGTATTTAGGCCGTCATGCATTCTTCATGTGTTCAGCTGGGTGTTGTACCTCTCTCCAGGACCTTCTGGACCTTGATGTGGTTGGCGCAGAAGCCGCTGTAGAGCTTGAAGTGGTCAGCGTAGTAGAGGAACGAACCCCCAAGAGAAAACAGCAGCTTCTGTACACCAAGAGTGTGTGAGAGAAAAGCAAAGGCAGGGACTGAGTGTTATACACAGATGGCGAGAGAGTGATGCTACACAAAGCCAAATGAGTACAGAGAGAGGGGATGAAAGAGTGCGAACATGTGAAGTCATGACCGAAGCACTCTGTCCTCCCTCTCTCGGGAGACTATCCAAACGCCCCCTCTGTCCTCTCCCTTCTCGCCTAACCTCTTGAGTACACTAGCTTTCAGCAGCTCACAATCCAACCAGTGAACCGCCACCTCGATCAATAGACCCCACACCTTGTCATGTCAAACCTACAAATCAGCTGGCGATGCTCCTGTCACACCACCTCAATTATTTATAAACATCAAGATCTCAAAAGATCATACCTTTCGTCAGAATAGTAGCTAAAATCACCTGGTTTGAGAAGAATGTCTGTATACTCATTCTCATGGAATCCACACACTTTGGACATTTAATCAATAAGGTGTTATGTTTCTGTGTGTGTGTATCTCACCTTGAACTGTGAGGGGGTCTCGAGAGTGCTGAAGTCAGGCGAGGAGGCGATCCTCTCCTCCAGGGTCTGTAGGAAGACCCTCTGGAAGTCCAACATCTCTGGCAGGCTGCCGAACAGACTGTCCATCTGAGGAGGAGAGAGGGTCAGAGGGATAATGGATAGAAAGAGGTCAAGACAGGAGAGGTAGTATGAAATTGGGGGAAGGTGATGGATAAGGATGTATGAGGGAAAAAATAGCAGAAAAAGGAGTGGGGAAAAGGGAGAAGGAAGGAATATGAGGCTACAAGAAAAAAAAGCCAAGATAGCTTGTAATTCATAACAGTCAGTCAGACAGGCACCCTAGAGTGTTATAAAACCTCCACTCTGAAGGCTCCACCTCTGACAAAGGCACTTAGGGACAAGCTATGGCCCTGCTAGAAAATGCAGCGCACACACACACACACAAACAAACTTTTAATGTCTAGCACACTCTCTCCGACACATACCCAGGGTCAACACATCCCTTCATTAAAAGCCAACAGGCTCTTGTCCACTTTGTGCCTGGACACGTCCCGCTGTGTATAATGGCCTTATAATTTGCCCCAGTGCTCAGTGGCCTATCGACTAGTATGTCTTGGGAGAGTCGTTCTGTGTTTGAGGTCACGACTGGCACAGCGCTGCACACAGGGCTGGAAACTGCAACACTCAGGTGATTAGCATGCTGCAGCTACTACTATATGTTGTCACAGGACAACACAAGAAAAAAAAAACTGTCTTAACAAAAGATGCACTAAAATCAGCGGACTTAAAAGATGAGTTTACTCTTAAACTAGCCTTTATTATTGGTGTGTCCCAGTGTGACGTTAGAAGGTCAGTGTAGGGGAATGCTAATTTGTCCTCCAGCCAGTCACAGTGGTAATGAGGAAGATATGGCTTAACAGAGTTCATCAACATCACCTCTGGGTAATAAACACTCAATGAATTCCACATCCTATATAGCCTCAACACCTCCTAGGACACACCTCCGTACGCTACAGCTCTC
>NC_135874.1:19191700-19206700 GCF_031162955.1 Sander vitreus
ACTGCGCTAGTTTTCTAAATGTAGCTAAAAATACCTCTGCTCATTCACAAAAAGTATAGTTTACTCCAGCTGGCTTTGTACATCTCTGATAGGTGGAACCCTGTGAAAAATTCAGCATCATACCATTACAGAGGTGTTCAACAGAAACAGCTAATCTACATTGCTTTATATTGGACTGTATTGCCTGGGGTCGGAAATTAACATCAGCCGTTGGCACCACACTGCGAAGTCTTGCCTGTGGTGGGTAAGAATATGTAGTCTGAGCAACTGTGTCAGAAAATGAGTCCTCATCAGCCTCTTTGTTCTAGTCCCTAGGACGTGAAAAAGAAGCAGTGAGGGGAAAACCTCTCCCTTCCATCTATTTTACATCGTGGTTGTCACTGTATGGTATATGCTTTTCAAGCACTGTGGTAAACATTTACACAATCAGAATCCTAATTGCTTACCAGGTAAGCTACTCAAGCACTACTTCATCAACTGCACCAAGCTTTGCTAGACAGTACTGTATCCATCAATTATGTGATTTCTATGCTAAGAAAATAGCCTCATGATGACCAGCTGTCCCAGTGAAAAACATGATGTAGAATTATAGTTTGTGGCCATGTCACTAGTGTCAGTAATATCAGGTTCCAATTGGCTGCACAGCAACACAGCACGGCAGGCAAAACAGCCGCTCAGCACTCTCCGCCTTCCTGTGTGTGTGTGTGTGTGTGTGTGTGTGGTATCACATGAGCAAGCATTCAAGTACAGCTCACTATTAAAGACTCAACAGCAACACACAAGAATCGATAGACCCCTCATTCTGACACTGCAAGCATCAATACATACTTGTACGCAGTTCCCGAGCAGTGTGTGAAAGATTGTCTGAGTCATCATCTCTGAAACGGGTATGAGCTACCACCCATAGCCCCCCCCGTCTACTCCCAGGGAGCCCACAGACAATCAAGGCTTCCATTAATAAGCCTGCGACTCTTCAGCTAGCTTGTTATGGCATGGTCACTCCAGAGACGGCACTCCAATGCTGCAATATAAGCTGCTTTCCGACCGGAGGGATTTTTGCAGTTCCTAGAACATAAAATTCCTAGAACCCTTTTTTTCTCGTGTTCCGACTGAACCAATTTGGGGATTTTTAAGTCCCTCTGGCCACACTTTCTCCAACTCTTTCAGCTCCTACTTCAGGGCAGGGTCTTTTCTTTTTTCCCTTTTCAGCATATGAACCTAGGTCAACGAGGGTCGGGTTTCCGGTACAGACAGACCAACAACGGGACAATTTTAACAATTTTCGCCATCTTGTTCATCACTAATTTCGCGTTTTAGGCGAGAAATTAACTGTTTAGATTTCGAATATAGGCAGTCTTGCAAAAATTTATGTCGAATTGACAATTTGCTTCAAGGTTTTCGGAGTTGAGAAGTTCCATGAAGTGAGGCGACAGCCAGCAGGCACCTGCCCCGGCCGCTAGCTCTTCGCTCGTCCAGTCATGCTCAGAGACCCCGAGGTAAGCTGGAGGTCTCTCAGACCGCTCTCGTTAATAAGAGGCTTTTATTTCGCTGTTGACGGTTCGTTTGTTTAAATATCACAACACGTCCATCATAAGATTATCGGGAACCTGTGGTTAACTGTCTTTTCGGAGTTAAACTCCACAAGTGTGTCCTGTGGCCGGCTGGCCGTCTCTCTCTCTCTCTCTCTCTCTCTCACACACACACACACACACACACACACACACACACACACACACACGCGGGGGAGAGAGATACCCGTTTCTCTTCAGGACACTTGTTTAAATTATGACAAATATGCTATATACATTAGATTTAGTTCATACTTTTTTTCATGTATTTGTTTTCTGATTTTAACGCTATAAAGACCGTTGCCGTGCTTGCGTCACTCCCTTACCCCTCCTACCACTTGGCCAGTGGGAATGTAAATGGAAAAAAAACGGTTTTGGGGGAGAGTAGTTAGTAGATCTGTTTAGAAGTGGACTTTTCCTACCTTTAACTACGTTCCTGTAACTACTTGGTCGGAAAGCGGCTATAGACTTGAGAGGGGCGGCGTAAAATGACTCCATTTCCTCTATGTATGTCTGGGCTAAGCCTCTTTCAAGTGATCCACCACCCACAGCAATGCTCTCTACTCTGGAGCTCTTTGAATGTGGGATGATAATTATGGAGGGGCCACGCTCGCAGCTCTGCAAGGCACAGCGGTGTTATGAGCTCACAGTGACAATGGACAATAGGGTGATGTTTGGCAGGTTTAATCTTTACCATGTTACCTATTTTAGGTTAGCGTATAAGCATGCCAACATTTTCCAATTAGCAAACAAATTAAAATTTTAGCCTGATGATTGCCAAAAATCATCAACTTCAACGTCTGAGATGATGGGAAAAAAACATTTTTGCAAACATTTATTCTGTTTATGTGCACGCCTACGTAAAGCACCTCATTCGGAAAAGAGATTTATAAGGAACCAAAGAATGTCAGCCATCTGCAACTACAGCTACTGACACACACTATCCCGTTAAAGACCACAAAATACACTTCAGACACAGATGCTGATACCACACAGCGCCAGTCAGCCTTCATTCACTGATACACACTCTGGGAAAACGCCATATTGTGCCAGGCGGGGGGGACAGGGGGAGATTGCCGGAAGAAAACACAGCGGTTAAGGATATCAGAGCAATATATTCATCAAATAGCCCACTGGTAGCTCAAGACAGGGGGAGAGCAGCCTTGTGGAGACAGATAACAGTCATATCTGCAGTTTATTTCGGCTACAGGCACCCAGAGGAAAGGGGAGGCCTGTCCGGTCTCTCTCTCTCTCACACACACACACACACACACACTTAATTGGACGCTCGGGAACACTGTGCACATGGAAACACTTTCACCTCTTACACAGCTTCCTAACTAAGTAAGATTGTCATCTAAATAGCAGATATCTGCATTGGAGCGTGACAGGAAGAGGTGGGCAAAAAAGAAAGACAGAAGAAAAGCGGAGAGGAGGGAGGGGGGCTATACACTGTCATGACTCAGGAATTGCGATAGCCTCACAACAATCCCACCGACATTGCCTGACAGCTAGCCCAAATAACCAATTAAGAGCAGAGGACGGGAGCCAGCGGAGGCGGGAGAAAAGCCTGGGAGCGCCAGGAAAGACAAGTGGATCCGACAGCGCTGCTGTGAATTTCTATTCAGGTTGTCCCTCTGACAGCTGACCGCTCTGGATCATGTTTCTACCCCGTCTCGCCATGTATGCCCTTAAGTCAATTTAGAAAAGAGGTCTTTGTCAACCTTTAAAAAGGTTTTTAAAAAAAAAAATGAAGTGAGAGGCTGTTGAACTGTCTACATGGTTTCCTTCTGACGGCGTCCAGCGGCATTTTTCATTTTCAGTCAACTGCCATAACACTGTAACAATGTACTTACTTGCTAGATGCCCTTGATGTGAAAGCAAAGGGTTTCGTCACGAAATGCTGTACCCTTCCCATCAAGTACAATTTCTTATTTCTATAAATACACTTACAGTTTCATTACAAACTGGCCAAAAAACTGACCATGATAAGCTTACATATATTGATCAATATCAATATTAAATATCAATATCAATATTGATACAAAAAGCCTTTATTGTACCCACTCACTTTCAGGTGCAGGGATGCTTAAAACACAGTTGAGCGCTAATGACTTTCTACAGTCTCTTTCAAAGAGGCCCCTTCAAGAAGTACATCAAATATTACAGCATAAACATTATTAATCTCTAAATATTCACTTCCTAATCCAATCCCCTGCTCACCATGAAGAGCAGTCTGTAGAGCAGCCTCCACGCTACTGTGGCCTGCCGCTGGGTCCTTCGGGCCAGCGAGCAGCCCTTCCTACGCAGCCTGCCTCCCCTGGATGCTGGCATGTCGGCTCCAGAGATAGTGTGTGGTTATACAACCTAGCTGAACCAAAGAAAATATCCGCCACAAAACTGAATAGTTGGCTTGACCGTTTTGGAGATCTATCTTCTCGCTCTGTCCACCTCTGATTTTAATGTGATGTTAGTCAATTCCCTCTTGCAACATGTCTTACCCTGCTCCTCCTTTCCTGCTCTCTAATTAGTGTCCAATACTGGCTGTCTCTCTGCTAGGCCCGGGTCAGAAGCCTCAGAATTGAGTACACCTATGCCTCTGATGCGAAGTGGGCTTTGATGGGGGATCGAGCCATTGATCCTGCGCCCTGGCGTTCTGCAAGCGTAAGCAGAGTAAAAGTGCTCGCTGCCGGCTTGTTTTGCATATCAATCACTAGCGGACGGTCTGGCCACTTGTGCAAATAGAGGGGAATTCTTTCCCTGGCAACTGTGTCCTCTCTTACTGTCCGTCTCTTTCCATCAGTGCTGGTCTTTCTACATCTCTACTTTCACATCCTGCCATCAATCCTACTTCACTCTGTCCATTTGCCTCCAGAAATCCCCATTCCTCTTTCCTCTCCCTCTGGTTCTTCCCCTCCGTTTTGGCTCCATGTGACCTCGGTGTAACTTCCAGAGAGCTGAATGGAGAGGCCGGGGGCTGTATCCGTGTCCAGTCTTTCAATAGCATTAGTACAATGCAGACTGTTCTGGCTTGTTACCTCCACACACAGAGGAATGGCTGACTCAAAAATGGGAGGCTCTGAGCCGGTGGGGGGTAACAGGGCAGGAATGTCAACTATGGACTCGCTCTAGAATAAAACGTGAGATGTATCAGACATTGCACAAGGTATTTTTTACACAGAATAAATAAACAGATGAAGTCTCTGTCCACGAAAATGTATCTTGTTTTTCAATCAGGCTCTATTTTACCCACATTTTAAGACTAAGGTAAGGTACTTTCTTGACTGGCATCCTAAAAGAAGACAATGCAGTGTCAAAGTTCCTCTACCTACCCTCCTAAATTCAGGGAGATGACCATGGGAAGTATTAAGCATTTTATGCTTTTATTAGAGAGACAGGAAACAAGAAGAGAGATAGAATGTGAGTGCCATGCAAAGGTCCCCAGTTGAGACGCATGGTTACAGCCTCTGAACACCCACCCTCTGAACACCCACACAGACGTTTTCAATTATTCTGGCTGATTAGACCTTTGCTCAGGTTAAAAGGTGGGCCAGATCTTTGATTGGACTATATTAGTTCACAAATCTTCATCTACCAATAAGAATGATAAAGGTGTCATTTGTCATGCCTTGACAATGGAGCACACTTTTGGACAGTCTCTTCTCAAAAAGGCATCTGAGGTTTTGCACTTGATTGTACACATGGAACGTGAGAATGTGAAGAATCAACAAAAGAAAAGTTCCAATCCCAACTACTTTTACATGTCCACACAACAGTTGTGTAAAGTAGGCATGATGGGCGTTCCAGACGCTGTCAGACAACCTCACAAGCACTTTTTGTTTGAAGCATACTGAGGCCTCCATGCTCATGATCATCACTGTTGGCTGTAATCACACACACACACACACACACACACACACACACACACACACACTTAACCATGCAGGATTTTAGCCCCCTTTTTGGCACATGCAAACACTGAATATTATTTAGTCTCATTAGTGTCATATTCCAATACTTGTTGTGTTGGGTGTAAACACACATAAAAAAAGAAAACACACACAGCTCAGCTCTGTCAGACTGGGAGATTGCAAGATAAACACGAAACACTGTCTCCATCTCCCTCTAACGCTCCAATGGAGCCATTATGTTCAGAGCTCAGTCTGCTTTGCAGATGAAACGCCACTCAAATCAAAGGAGAAGCCTTGCACTTTACCAGCAGAGAGGCCCCATCTTAGCCGAAATAAACAAACAAGCGTAAGGAGGGAGGGGATAAAGAAGAGGGGATGAAAAACAGGAGTGTCCCTAGGGCTGGCTTTGCCCATCCCTCATAGGAAACAGCCTTGTCATGACACACACACAGAGAGAGAGAGAGAGAGAGAGAGAGAGAGAGAGAGAGAGAGAGAGAGAGAGAGAGAGACAGGCCAGTGATTCATTTGCCATGTTAGTGGGCTATAGTGCCATCATGCCATCCTCTTTTCAGAGCTCAATAAAAGAAGATGCATGCTCATAAATCAAACTGAGTAAAGGGGAGGGGAGAGGAAAATGAGAGGAAGGGCTGGTCCCGTTGCGCTCCACTCAAGACCATTTACGCCTTTTATTATTCATCCCAAAACAAATATTATTCCGCCAAGTCTCAGAGGACTTTGGGAGAGCAGTGTGCTTTAATAATGAAGCCAGCTTCAGATTAAAAACACCCATTCTATTGAGTCCCCCTAGGCTATTGAGATCCACTCCGCTGCATGACTGCCAGTACAAAGGCAAAGTAATGCTAGAACTATATGCTATTCTTACTCCACCAAGATGCCTAAAACTATATGAAAGGTTAAGTGAAAATGCTGGTTCCAACACTGAACATGGCTTGATGACAAACAAGTCTGCGGAATAACTAATGACAATCCCTACGCTGACCCCATTCCCCTTTCCTGAAAGCTCAACCTGAAGCAACCAAAGCACCCTGAACGATCCACACCATACAACTGACAAAGATGACACGATACTAACAGATACTAGACCCACTAGGCACATAAGGTGACCGTTAAGAGTGAATACATGCCCATAAAAACTGCTAGTCAGACCAATACAATTAATTCTAATACATCCCATGCTGCTGAGATTACATCAAGGATAGCAATAAAGGCAGTAGAGAAATTAACACCACAACCTTTTGCCTTACTCCCATCTGCCTACACTATAAATCTTAAAAGGGAACAGTTGAATTAAAGATCACCAGGATGGGGCTGAGTAGAGAGGGCTTGTTGGGACCAACAGCGCTGTACATGACACACTAACTATATGCTGAAGTCCGCATGACAATGCCAACATGTTGCTGTTTAGCAGGCAATGTTTACCATGTTCACAATCAGTTTAGTTTTTTTGCATTCTAACTATTTTGGCACTAAACACAAAGTACAGCTGAGGATGACGGGAATGTCATTAGTTTTACAGGTATTTGCATTAACTAAAGTATTGGACAAATTAAAATTAAGACCTGGTGAAGGCACTAAAGGAAAATTCAGGGGGTCGTCAAAGTGATTAGGATTCATCCTCTGGGCACCGTGGGTATATCAAGTACCAAGTTTCATGGCAATTCATCCCATAGTTTTTGAGATATTTCAGTCTAGACCGAAGTAGACCGATTAACAATGCCATCCCTAGAGCCACGCCTCTAGCTTGGCTTAAAATGTAGCAAATAATTCATGTACACTGCACATGAGACTGTAAATGCATGCTGTTTTTTCATGAGCTCTTTAAAATTAAGGCTAAAATGCTAATGAAAGGCAAATAAAAGGCTAATGAATTTTCTGACTGTAAAACTACTCCAAATTCATATCCGTGGAGATATTTTTACCAAATACACACAGAAGGTTGTGGGAGTTGTGTGAAAGTTTGCAGCTGAAGTGTAATGACTCATAGTATCAGCTGCTTCAGTGAAAACCTCCCACAAGCATGGAGCACATCATCCCTATAGTTACCGGTTGTTTGTCCCCTTTGACGTCTCTTTGGCAGGACAGGCAGGCAGCCACGTCCCGAGCCAAGTGGGCCAGCTTGTCTTTGAGGAAGCGTCCCAAACTGAGCAGCACAGAGCCCAAGAACAGGTCCTTCTCCTCGGCCTCGTGGCCGGACAGCCGGAACCAGCACATGGCTAGGAGGGAGCACAGGGCCTGGGCAGGCGACTGGTCCCGCATAAAGAGCTCGATTAAGGTGGTGAGGTAGAGACGCGGCCGAGGATCTTCATCATTCACCGTCGGGGCTACGATTGGTATGGCTAATGCCACGGCTTTGCCAGGCACCCCCGGTGCAGTCATTCCAGCCAGATCTGGGTCATGTTGGATCTGGGTCCGGACCCTATTGGTCCCTCCATTGCTCCTTCTTTTTTAAGTTTTTTAATTGCCAGCTCTGTCTTCCCAACTTGTTTACAGTGGAGTGGACTGAAGAGAGCAGGCTAGCATTTACTGCGCTGACAGCTGTAAGCCCAGATTATTAGCCTGCTCACGGCCAGATGGCAACTGATGGGTTTAGTCATAACACACACACACACACACACACACACACACACACACACCTAATCTAACCCCTCCAAAAACCCATTCCACAGACAGACACGCACCCCAGTTGGGTAAAGTAGATTCTCTTAAGTTTGGGAAGGGTATGGTTGCAGCTCTAAGGAAGACGGGATCATGTTTGAAGAAGATGATACAAGCTGATATCCGTAGGCATCTACCATATCCCTTTGAAGTCTAGGAGCCATGATAAGAGAGGAGAATAAAAATTGAATAATTCAACTTTCTGTTAGTCACACATTTAAAAAAGTGTTAAAACACCTCTCAGACTCCTCTCGTCCACTAAGACAAGTTAAAAAAAAGTGACCAGAGGAAAAGAGGAAGAGGAAATAGAAACAGCACCCATGTTGCAGTTTACTAATGCCTTCTTCTAATTTAGAGAAGTGTAATAACCACTACTTGAATCAAGTAAATGAAGCCAAATCTCTCTTACAGACAAAGGACGGCTCGTCCAGTCATAGCGCTCTTCATAAGTCCATTTAAATGCTCTTACTGAAACATTTAGTCTGGACAAAAGCAAAGAGGCTTAATATGTCTGTCTGCTGTCTAACCTTTGGTTTAATACAATACATGACTGGCCTCTTTACAACATGTAAAAATTATGAATGCTATTTATAGAGTAAAAGAACATCACAGTTTTTTCTACATAATGGAATTTGATATTAAAGTAACATGGCAGTGGGTCATGCAGAATTATTATTTTCATTAGGTCCCCCAATATATTACAAAAACACAAGAAAGTTTCTGTCAATCCCCAAACCAATTGACTAATAATTTTAGCTTTACGTGAAACATTTTTAACTGGATACACCAAAGTAAAGCTGAAACTAATGATTATGTTCATTAGTGGTTAACCTGACTTATTTTGTTGATTATTTAAGTCATTGTTTGGTCTTTAAAATGTAAACCAAAAAGATAATGTGAAAAATGCCCATTAAAGTTTCCCAAATAAACATTTAAACTGTCCAAAACCAAAAAGGTAATTTTAATTTATCATTTTCATAGCGGACTAAGAACAACAGCAAATATTCCCATTTAAGAAGATGGAACTAGTAAAATTAAGTCATTTATTTTTTGACGAAACAATTATTCAATAATCAAATCCTTTAAGACATCCTGGTATGTTTCTCTGTGTGTGCATGGATACATGTGTGAGTTCCCCACAGAGGACTGGTTCCATGTGGTGAAACCAGACCATGCCAGATTTTGTGTGTGTGTGTGTGTGTGTGTGTGTGTGTGTGTGTGTGTGTGTGTGTGTGTGTGTGTGTGTGTGTGTGTGTGTTTTGATGACATTTCAGCCAACAAATCCCCATCAAGCCTCTATAAAAGCTGTTCAGTTGCTCAACTAGTGGAGATTAGGTGAGGCATAAACAAAATTGATGCAGCTATTCTGATTTTGCTTGTACGCATCCTTATGACTGCTTTACTTCACTACACCAGCGCAATGCGTGTCAAATCAATTTAATTTGAGGGGCGTCGTGGGAGTTTTCCGGGACCAATTCAGTTGACGTCTTTGCAATTGATTGGTTAAGCTCGTGGTACAATTGCAAAGACGTCAACTGAATTGGTAAACTGCGGTAAACCGATTGCTACGGCGCTCCATAGCCAAATGCATCAGTAAGTAACTCACAGGCACAGGAATCACAATAAGTATCTCGAAGGTAAACAAAATTGATAATTGTGCTGAGTAAGCACTTCTCCACAAAAACACACACAGATCACTCTTGTGTAATAAGCGCAAATTGGAATGCAACGAACCAATTAATCAAAGATAGTCAGTCTAGTGAGGCGACCGATTACAGGGTGTGACAAGAGGCTTGAAATGAGTTCTTCCCTTCCATCCATCTCTATTGACTTTCAGAGCACCGCCTGCACGCACGTGTGCGCCTATATGCTGATACATGGCTGGTTTTCAACTCGGTGACTCGATTTCTTTCTCCTCGCCCCAGAGAACAAACTGATGGCCGTGCGGTGATTAAATTCCACTCTTTGTGACAGCAAAAATCTGATTTACCAGCATCAATATCTCACCCTCGTTTTTTTTTTTTTGTGCGTGTTTCGCCTTCACAGTGGCTGACTCTTCCTAATGGAGGCAGAATTTTTTTCTCTTTTTGTGCCTCAATGTTCACGTATGCAGTGACATAAGAACACACATTCATACACCTCCCTCCTTCCCTCACAAACACAAACACACACATCTTCCATTCATTCCCTAGTAACAGACAAACGGCAGGGAACTGAGCAGCAGCAGCAGCAATGGTGCAGTGCAGATCCCAGCGCAGTGTGGGACTGACTCGTGTCGCCGGGCACACAAAAAGAGACGAATAGAGCCAGAATAGAGAGAAGTAAGGAGAACAGGGCACGTGTCCTTTGATCCACCTCCTGGCTGACCTAGGGTCACGCACGCACGGTCTCTTCTGACACAGGCAATTAGAATGAAGCTCGGCAATTAAGAGATGGTTTCTGGATATTTGGCCTGGATTTACCATCAATGAGTCATTGATGAAATAAACACAACACGACTGCCTGGTTCCCTTCTTCATTTAGACCATATTACATAACAAGCAGGTTGGTGCCAAAAATAGTGTGTCAAACATGCACTCACATTGTTTACAAAAGGACAGAAAATATTAGCTGAATGATGCAAGAGAAGGTGAATATGCATGAACGCACACACACATCCGCTTCTCAGACTACCAGCCATGTCTACATCACTAACACGCGGCTCTTTGTGATGACCACACACACTCATTACTGCTCTCGATAAACACCGGCATACACACACCCTCTCGTATTACATTACCACAGTGCTGAGGCGTAATTCCCAACGGGACAGGCTCATGCTCAGTTTAATGACTTCAATAAAGTTGGTTTACATATCAAAAATCTGACCGGATATTCAACAGACAGACAGAAATAGGCATGCAATCTGCCATAAATCATCAGGGACAACCATTTGGCATATTTATAGAGGAGATAGATTCTCTAAAACCGATATTAGAGGGAATTCGAGAGTTGTATTGATTGCACCTGTTTTGTGTTTAAGACCAAAGCCAGGACTCTGAAGGCAGAGACAAGCACCAGGAATATGTCATACACAAGAAGATATCTGTCTGTCTTACATTTATTTACTAAATAAACTGCAGTAGCTCTTAATATAATTATAGATGTGTATGCTTGAGTGAAGATAAGGGTGACAGAACCGTATGAGACAACGGTTTCTTCAGAGAGATTTGGCTTTGCTCGCAGGCTTTCAATGTTGTTTTTGTGTGTGTGTGTGTGTGTGTGTGTGTGTGTGTGTGTATAGAGTCAGAGGGAGTGTGACACAGCCCCTTCTCTCAGTCTGCATCCTGTCTTCAAGTCTTAATAAGCTGTGTTGATACCGATGGCTATGATGGAGTATTCTAATTATGGTAATGCTAAGAATTGGTGCCTGACAACCCCACAGCTGCCACTGTGAGTGGGCACAAACACACACACACACACTTGACAATGTGTACACATTTATTAACACAAACCAACCTGGCAGGAGAGAAGAGAGGTACGTGGATGTCTACGAGACATTAGAAATACTTTCTTTCTAGCACACAGACACACTCAAGCCCCTCCTACCTTGCTGTGCTGAACAGGCCTGTGTGCGCAGTGGGAGTGACCGTTCTCCAGTCCTACACCATCAGCTGCAGAGAACACATCTGGAGAGAGAGGGAGGACATTTTTAACATTAGGTTTAGCGTCACAGTGTGTGTGTGTGTGTGTGTGTGTGTGTGTGTGTGTGTGTGTGTGTGTGTGAGAGAGTGAGAGTGTGTGTGTTTGGTGTGCGAGATAGTGTTTTGTACCCATACCACCCCCTTCACTGCATCTGCACTATATTGTTTTTTGCTAAAAGCTTTCTACTGACCACAATACACAAACTACGCTGGCTAGTTATAGTCTAAAACCATCATGGGCGCCTGCCATCTCTCCTGTCTAAAAATGGCAATGGCATTCAGTCATCCCAAGACAGAAAAACTTGGCAATCCTAATTAAAGACTCTTATCTCTCTCCTTGTTTGACTTAAAAAAAAAAAAAAAGCCTAAAACTGTTTTGAAGATAAAGTTATCCTAATAAAATGCATTTTTGCATATAAATTGTCCCGACAGCATGACATTATCAGATTAACGGAGTGATTTGAAAACATTTTCCAGATTTTGGCTACTTCTCCTAAAATTCAAGGTCCCGAGGACAAACTCTCCAGCAGTTGGCACATGAAAAGACTTTTCTTCCCGATTGTAGCCCGGGAGGCGGGCCAATGTGACAGCAGGAAACAAAAGAAAATTGCTGGACCTCCTGTGAAGCTGAACATCTCCTTTTTGAGATGCCAATCATCGTCAACCAAACTGTCTGACTGGCAGAATTACAAAAGATATCTAGTTATTGAATTTCATTCTCTTGTCTTGTACGTTTGCATGAGGCTTAATTAGTCCATATGACTGACAGTTTCCTTTAAGGAATGCCATCATAAAATAATTTGTGTAAGATAAGTGTTGATTCCCCAATGTCGTCTTTTACCTCCCTGCCCTCCTTATCAGCCTGCCTGGGATCATACGCCCTCTAGAGACGGAGAAGAAAACTGCAGCCACTTTGATCACACCACTCTCTGTAATGAGGCCTTCAAGTTATTAATCCCTCTGTGTTCAATTACGGCTGTAGTGGAGGAAACTTATGAATTACAATCATTGTTGATGCTCACAAGATGACGCACTTTCTATGAAACTGACAAAAAATGCCAAACAATGAAAAAAGTCATTAAAAAGGCTCTGCACATTTTAAAGGAAAATATCAGTAGTATTATTGTTCTGGTACATTTTGGTATATTTCATTCAAAAAACTTTAAAAAGTTAAAAGGTCATCCAGTATGGTAAAGTGCATATCATGAAACAGCAAAAATCCTGTGTTAAAGTCTACAAGTCATAATCTTTTTATCCAATTTACACTGTGACTCTCTCATAAAACACCAAAAAAATAAGCTTAGAGAAATCTGAATTGTTATAAAAAATTAAATTGGTCCCTCTCTGCTCTTTTTAGAACTGGCCCACTGACCATTCCTGACCAATTTCTTCATGTACTCATTAGTAAAGAAATGGCCCGATGTCCTATTTTGACAAATATCCATAACTGTAGTTTAAAATTGAGGTCATAATCTTGTCTGATGTGAGACCATATTAACTGAACCAACTGAAGAACAGTACCAAATCTTAAACTTGATGCCACAGATATGCGAGCAAGATTTTCTTCGGTTTTGGATTTCCCTTACCTTGAGGCTTGAACAAATAAAATGCATTTGTACCCGGCTGGGTATCAGCTGTGTGGCGACATGGATGACCTAACTGCTCAGTTCTGACACCTCACATCTCATGTGAGATTAAACCATGGCGACAGGATACTATACATCCACAGCGATTATGAGCCCTCTGCGGTCAAAAACCCCTTCTGGGTTTTCCTCTCCCCCCGGATACACAAAGCTGTGAAACTTCATCTGGAGCTTTTTCAACTGCTTTTCTTCTTTTGACAGTGAAGAGAGAGAACAAGTCTCTTATGAGGAAGTAGAGATCAGAACGAGATCTTAACTGGAACGGAAGTGTGATAGCAGTTTTGTGGTGTAGGTGACAAAACTATCTTTCTCAGCAAAGACTGACAGAGAAACTGACTATCGAGCAACCTTAACTACAGATTAAAGGACATCACAAAGACAAACCTACCTGGATATACAGTAACTAATTCACGAACAAATCACACAACAAAAAGATGCAATATGTGCAACAACACAGAAAACTGGATGGGTCAACTGGGCTTCAACTTTGAGCAGCGGCAGATCCAGGCTGTTCACAGGAAGAATGTCACAGCTTGCCTTCAGAGAAAACTGAGAACCCAGTGCCTTCATACGGTTTGTACACAAAACTGAGAAAGCGCTACCTCAAAGGGTGTTCGAGGCATTTCGCAGAAGCTACAATTCCTCTCTCTTCATGTGTCTCTTTCTCCCACCATCTGTCTAACAAACTGAAACTAAAGGGTGTCACTATTAACATCACACTTCACTTTCAATCTTACTGTTAAGTGTTCCCATTAGGTAAAAATCTATAGCCTCTTAGTACAAATACATCCCCACTAATGACTACATCTACATGCTGGTTCGAGGATTTGTATGTGGTTTAATGCCACATGGATTTATGCACCTGAGGAGGACTTGGCTCGGTGGTGCTTGCTGGGAACCTCCTGGTTGTGCGCAAGAGGATGGCGGTGGTTGAAGGTTAGCGGCAGGGGTCCATCCCGCCTCAGGGTCAGGTGCAGGGTTTGTTCAGCAAACAGCGTCTGGATTAGCGCCAGGTCCAGGCCCGACACGCACCGGCCGTTCAGCCCCAGGACCTCATCGCCTGGACGCAGGCCTGGGAACACAGACGAGTATGAATTTTTCAGAAAAGGAGGTGCTAAAAGCTGCACAGATCAGACATGTGATGCCATTATTGGAGGTTTCAGGATTATTTGTGTCATTCTTAAGCAAGCAGGCACCTTCGTTGAATGCCAGTTCATCAGGAAGTACTTCACTGACAAAAATCCTGCTGTTTTTCTGGCTGTCAATGTGTCCTGTTACTGCGAAACCTGGTAGGAGGAAAAGAAACAAAGATGGAGACAAACAAAGAGAGTTCAGTTCGACAAACAAACTACACAAAGGAGCATGAGGTGGACAATAAAACAGACACAACTAGATCTAAATCAATCCACATAAGTGCCCGCCTCACCAAAGTCTGCGATGCCACTCGGCTTGCTCATGTGGAGAGTAAACACATTAACTGGGACAACCTCCAACTGATCATTGACCTAGAGGGTGATAT